>NW_028274820.1:57890475-58044129 GCF_037043125.1 Eumetopias jubatus | reverse complement strand
TTCACCAACAGTATGTTTTTATGTTAACATATAATGGATTTATTGTTGATATTTTAAATACATTCATAATTCTGATTTTCTCAGTTTGAATTTCTAATAGAGCGAACACCCATAGAGAGAACCTACATAAATGGAAGCTCTTTGGGGATCTCTGTAACTTTTAAGAGCCTCAAGTTTTTCTTGAGAGCATAGAGTTTTTAAGAGCATATTTGGTCTTGAGACCATATAGTGTGAGAAACAGAGCACTAAGCTCTACAGAATATATGTCATTGCTTACCCTAGGGTCCAACGGAGAATGAGGGTCAACAAATGGTTGTGTTTCCTATTTTATGGAGCTGCATACATGAATATTAAGTGTACCGGCTTCTGACTTCCCTAAGCCTTCTCATGGCCGCCCCGCATGCACTGTTCAGTCCTGTTATTCTGAGCTCCATGTGACCTCGGAACCCCACGCCTCTGCACTCCCTATGCCACATCTGCCAAACTCCCACCTCCTCCCCCACCAGCCTCAGCTCAAGCACCTACAGCTTTTAGAAGACAATTTTGCATTAGACACTCCTGCTCTAACTCCCTGTCCAAGGCTCTTCCCACTGAACCATATGGACTTGGGTAGAAAATGGAGATTTTGTTGATTTCCTTGGAAAGGTTTTACAGGGAAAGGTTTGTGACTGCCCCATTCAGTATACTTGAGAAAAGGGCCCCCTTCCTGGTGCATCGCAGTTTCTCCAGCACTAGAGCAATATATGCAAGGAAGAGCATGGGCCCTGCCAGTGTTCCCCAAAGTGTGGCCCTAGTCCCCCAGCTTCCAAGTCACTGGGGTACAAGTTAACAAGCAGATTCCTGCCCCCATCCAGGCCCTGCTGAGTCAGACTCTGGGGATAGGGCCTGAGAATATGATTTTTTTTTAACGTGGTGAATTTTATTGTATGGAAATTATATCTCCATAAAGCTGTTTAGAAAAACATGCATGTATTTAGTAGTACAGTCCTTAAATATGTTCTTTGAACTGCCACCAATCGGTAATAGAGTAGGTACTGTTTGTAAGCCAGCTGTAGGTTGCTTCTTCTAATTTATTGGGCTAGAAATAAGCTTAGATGGCAAAGGAAGTCAGTTTTCTTTTATTCTGTAGTGTTTAGGGCCATATTATAGCCAAGAATAGGATTTTTAAAAATCCTATTCCTAATCCTATTGTGTTGATTTGGGGATTCTTATGCACACCAAAGTCTGAGAAGCACTCTTCTAGATACTGGTAGGTTCCAGAAGAGCCACCCTGCCATCCATGGGACAAAGATGACTAAGAATTATAGTACAACAAGAGAAGAAATATAGCCTAGAAGGAGTATTGGCCACCTATGGAAACATCACAAAAGGGGATTTGGATCTATTGGGATGGGGATCAGGGAAAGGATCACAAACGGGACCCTTGAGTTGTTTGAATGGGCATTTCTGCACAGTGAAGGACAAGGGTGTTCCAGGCAAGGAAAATGATGTGGGCAACGGAAAAGAAGCGTGGAAGTGTGTGGCACAGACATAGAAGGGCACCAAACCATCGGGCACCCTTTGCTTTGATGTTATGGTCAACCAAGCAACTTTCTGGATTTTAATTTGACTCTTTAGCTATTCTCTACTGGATAGTAAACATGCGTTTTCCAGCCACTGGAGAGATATTTTGTGCATACTGCATTACAAACCGGTAAACTGCTACCCCAATTTATAAACTGACCTTCGATGTATCAATACTCCAGACTGTCAGGTGGCGAAATTATGTTCCTAAGCCTTTAATGTGATTGCACAAGACATGACCCGCCCCCAGGAGGCTGACCAGAAGAATTGGCTGACCTTCAGACCTCCTGCGTCAGACTCTACGGATTGCTTCCCCAAAGTCACCCGTTCAGCCTTCTTCTGACTTACTAACAGAACTTGGGTCTTTTCGGATATGGGCAAGCTTGTGTTTGAGAGGAGGCCAAGCCCATCCCTGGCCCCAGCCTCTTGATCGGGCTAAGCCTATATGGCCATACTTCTCTGGCCAGTGACTGATTTAGGAAGGGGCGTGGGATGCAGTCCTCGGCAGCGAGATGGGGTGGGGAGAGGACTCACTGGCAGCTTCGGAAATGTTTTCCAGTTTCACAGAGGGATAACATAAGGACAATTGCCCTTCCGGCCGTGGACTATCACTTGGTGTGGGTTGTTTCTGCAGTGATCCTGAAACCAGGAAGAGGTGAGCCTGAGACAGTAGCAGGGGGCTGAGAGTGGCCGGGAGAACAGCAAGCCGAGCCTCGGCTGTGGAGGATGTCGTCGGGGCTCTGAGCCAGCCCTCAAACTGCCCTCCCTCTGCACATCTTGGTACGTGAAGTGACAGAAGTTCTTACTCAGTAGGCCATTTTTAGCTGTTACTTTCTTTCCCAGCTGAATGCACATGCATGGCACCGCACCCACACAGGCACACACAAACACGACGTACCCTGCGGTCGCTTCCCCGAGCGGGGAACGGAAATTAAGGTGTCACCCGGAGTGGAGAAGCAGCCTTACTCCCGGGCCGCTAGAAACTGGACTGTATTTATGGAACTAGAAGATTACACAGAATCCCACCCACTTCCATCAAGAAGCTTATCTTTTCCTCCTCAAGGACCAGCGATTTCCCCTCCGGAGCGCGTCTTGGCCACTCTGCCTGCCATCCTGCAATTACCAACCACTCCTCACCTGACCACCTTTTCTCTTGCTCGTGGCTTCTGCTGGCTCAGTTTCTCCAGCCTAAATTCTCTCTGTGTATCTTTCAGCAACTGCCACTAAATATATGCAGAGTTCCAATTTTCCAGAAACAGGTCATACCCTGGTGGGTAAGATTGTCGTGTCACACCGTCTCATCAGCTGCTGACGGCACTATGCGTGTCTGTACTTGGGTCCCAGGCCCAGCCCTACTCCACTGAGCTGGGGCCTGGGTAGAGGGTCCCATGGTACAGGTATGACAACTCGTGCAGAAAACCACTCAGAAGAGGCTTGTGGACTACAGCAGGCCTTGTGAAGTATTATCTGCTCAGTATGATGGCGGTTTACCAGATGTCCCTACAATATTGATTCTCCCCCTAATCCAAAATAATAGAAGTTTTGGTTGGGCATATAGTTACCAGCTAATGACATTTCCCAGAGTCCTGCTCAGTGTGGCTGTGTGACTATACCCTGACTATAAGTTTGTGAGCAGAGGGGATATGTGCAGTTTCTGGGGCCTTCTGTTTCTGTGCTGGCTGCACACAGATAGAATGATGAAAACTGGAGCAGTCGTCCTACACTTCAAGGTGGAAACTGCATGTTGGCAAACCAACGAGGGCCATGGGCCTGGAGTCCAATACCCAGGGTCACCAACTTACGTTAATTTGCCCAGAACTTCCCGGTTTTAGCACTGAAAGTCCTATAACCAGGAACCTCCACAGTCCTGGACAAACTGGAGAGTTGGCCACCCTACTCCATCGAGCTGCTACACCAGCTCTGGACACCCTACTCAAACTCTTGTTTGAGAGAGAGCAAAAAACAAACAAAATGCTAAACGCTTCCCTCCTGATGAAGCCACCGTATTGGGGGGTTTTGTTGTCTACCTCGCCCTCTCCGGTCCCCTAACTAATACAGATATGTTTGGTCTAAAGAACCTATTGACCACTTTTTTGTAGTCATCCCGCCTAAGGTCCGATGTTCCTTGGCTGGGCTCCCAGGTCCCCGTGTCTGGGTTCCAACCTCTCACTACTGAGTCTCCTAGGGAGACTGAGGCCTAATCGTCTTCCAGCTCTAACCCCGTCCCTCTCTTTCCCTTTCTTTATGGTTAGTCACTTTTTGAAACCTATTGATTAGTCCGTGCTAACATGCCTATATAAACACACACACCCCGACACACACAATCACATGCATGCACTCTCACAGACACATTCTCTCTCTCTCTCCTCCTCTTCCCTTGCTCTTTCCCGCAGCCCCTTACCCATCTTTTGTACTCAGCCTTTCACAGGGAGCCTTTGTAGGGAACAGATGGGAAGCTGAAGTGGATTCATGGGCAAAATAAATTTGTTTATTTTTTAAAGTCACATAATACATGTTCTTTGCAGAAAAATTAGAAAGTGGAGTTTGGTTCCATAAACTTTTTTTAAGACAAAACAAATGCAACAATAAATACAAATGCATTAGGATTTAATCTCCTTTGATACCACTCTCCTATCAAAGGCACTTGAGCTCCTCTGGTTGTCTGGGGGTGAGTAGGGGAGTGATGCTTCATGGGAGCAGAGGCCTTCTGGCTCACAGACAAGTATGACCTTGTTTTTCTGGAAGCCACCTGCAAGGATGGCCCCAGCAGGAGCCAGTGACCCTCGTCTGTATCTCTAGGTTTTCAAGGAGAGCCCTAGTTTCAAGTATCCTATCTCCGGTCCGTAAGAGCCATCTAAACCCCCCAAACTTTGAGGGGTTGGATTCCTCAGCTGCATTTCCTCCACTGCTTCCTTCTCCCTGCAGTAACCCTAGGAGCATCGGTCAGGCCATGGGTCTGGTTTGAGTTCAGATCACATGCAGGGCCAGATTTTGATCTCTCCATGGGCACAGCAGAGAACTGCAGAGAACTTCCAGGGTGTCCAAATTCTGTTGATTGATTAAAACATTTTGTCCACTTTTCACCTATCCTGAAGTGTTCAACCTGTGGAGGGGGTCCGATATGTCATTTTCCATAAAAGCTCCTTCGGAATTTATATTCCTCATGGTGAACATTTTTGTTCCTTTTTCTAACCATAAAAATAATTCATTATTTTTATTTATTTATTTATTTTTTAAAGATTTTATTTATTTGACAGAGAGAGACACAGCGAGAGAGGGAACACAAGCAGGGGAGTGGGAGAGGGAGAAGCAGGCTTCCCGCGGAGCAGGGAGCCCGATGCGGGGCTCGATCCCAGGATCCCGGGATCATGACCCGAGCCGAAGGCAGATGCTTAACGACTGAGCCACCCAGGCGCCCCCAATAATTCATTACTTTTAGAAATAGAAAAATTTAAGTAATTATAAGCTACAAGGGGAGAATAAACTGGACACTTCCTGAGTTTATATCACCCCAAGAAAATGCTGTTAATAATTTGGCATATAATTTTTCACTTTTTAGTACTACTTCTATTATATACATTTCTGTATCACACAAATAAATACATTTGTGATCTTTTAGGCAATAAAAGGACACAATTTGCATCAGGTTGGTTTGGGAAGTAAATCATCTTTGGGGCCAGAGGTAGGAATAGTGACCTAGAAATGGCAAAGGGGGCCAACACTAAGCTGACAGAGCAGACTTTTAGTGCCCATCTCATGGGTCCCTTTGTGCAATAGCAGTTTCTATCTGCTCCAGGAGGCTTTAATGAAGGCTGTCCAATAAGGCTTTACTTTTAATTGAAATTTTTAATGACATAAAAGCAAATCTTGATGAGGTGGCAAAGACCCGGTCATCAAATGAAACCTAGGGTTTGCTTCAAAATAAAATGGTGGTGGCTGGGAGCGGGTAGGGATGGATGCAGATGAAACAGAATTGTCCCTGAGTTGGTAGTAATTGAAGCTGGATGATGGATGGTTGTGGGAGTTTATTATACTATTCTGTCTTTGGTAGATATTTGACATTTTTCTTTTCTTTTCTTTTTTTTTTTAAGTAGGCTCTACATCCAATGTGGGGCTCAAACTCATGACCCAAAGATCAAGAGTCACATGCTGTACTAACTGAGCCAGCCAGGCACCCTGAGGTTTGACATTTTTCATAACAAAAAGTTAAAACAAATAACCATTAAATCCAGGAACTGACTCACAGTGAGAGACAAAATCCATCTTTCCATTTCTGAGACTTCTCTTTTCCCAGAAGCACCACCACCATGACCACTGTATTAGTCACATAGGATTAATCAGCACGACCAACTGTGGCCAGCACCCAGGAGCTCTTCCTTGCCACAGCACATCCTTAGCAAAGATCCAAGAGGGAGGTTGAGGTTGGGGCAGGTGGTAGTGGTGGTGGCAGGGGACTACGCAGTTAGGGAGAAGCAGCCTCGAGCTACACTTTGCAAGCTTGAAGAATCATGGAATTCTAGTTATTTCACAAATTGTGTTGATTGTGCATTGCAAACACTGTGATTTTTAGGTAAATTATTTAACCTCTGAGCCTCAGTTTCCAAGTCAATGAAAAGAAGATAACCACCCTGACTTCACAGCACAGAAGTAAATAAAATAACATGCAGAAAATGACCTAGCAGGATGTCTGCCACACAGTAGATGGCCATTATTCGTGCCCTTCCCTTCTCCTGAATGATTAGAAAAGCTCTAAGAAGGTCTTTGCCTTCCTAGACCTAACACAGAGGTAGGAAGATAATGTGTCCATATAATATTGTGTAACAGGATGAGAGAACAATTACCACGAAACCTGGTATTGGAATTCCTCTTAGGAGGAGAACTGTCTTCATCAGGAAAACTAACTTGAAAAAACACCATGACCCTCCAAGACTATGGCTCGGCAGAAGACAAACCACAGAGACCACAAAATGCCAGCGCCACCTATTGCGTAATTTTTATTTATTTATTTATTTATTTATAAAATTTATTTATTTATTTATTTCACAGAGAGAGACACAGCGAGAGAGGGAACACAAGCAGGGGGAGAGGGAGAGGGAGAAGCAGGCTTCCCGCAGAGTGGGGAGCCTGATGCGGGGCTTGATTCCGGGACCCTGGGATCATGACCTGAGTCGAAGGCAGACACTTAACGACTGAGCCATCCAGGTGCCCCCTATTGCATAGTTTTTAGTTGCTTGGTTTTGTTTTCTTGTAAGCTTTTTTTATTTCCCCAAGCATTTAGTAACATCTTCCACACACACATGCTTTGTGGAGGTGATATTTGTGTGAATGAAAGACAGGGACCCGATTCCATAGCTGGATCACCCCCAAAGACAGGAGGGACTAGGTAAGCGTAGGTGAGTTTGCAGACCCAGATCTCAAAGCAAGACATGAGGATAAGATTGAAATCCTGGGAAATACTTGAAATCTTTGGGGAGGTCCTGGTTCTGGTTTGAGGATTCCAGGTGAAATATGAATGCTTTAAAAAGTCAAGCAAGTGACCATGATACTGTTTGTGGGAAGTGGCAAATGAGTGATGTTGCCAGGAAATGACTTGGAGAGAGAGGGCATCCTTGGAGGAGTCATGGGGGAGTTGTGGGGGAGACAGAGGACAGACAGTGCTTGGAGCCCCTCATCACTCAGACTGGTACACGATGAGAGTCTTAGAAAGACTGTCTAGTCCCCTCCTAAAGAAAGCAGGATGATTTGTTTATCACCTACACCCCACATACTTTCCAAAGAGATTTGTGCATCTAAGAGACACACATCTATGTAAACACAGGGAAATTAAAAGATAAAAAGAGATTAGAAACCATGAAGAATAAGCAAGGAGACGGTTGTACTGGGAACAAGAGAAGATGTGGCTGTGGCATTTGAGTCTTCTGGTAAACCCCAGGAACCAGGAGTCACAGAGCTTTCCACAACTGACAAAGGGAGTTAGACCAACTCAGAAGGAGCATACTGGATTCTAGGAAGAGTTCCTGCCAAGAGATGTTTTCATCTGCATATATGTAAGCTCCGTGGCTCTGCAAAACCCAAGGGCCCATGCCATCACTATTTTAGAAGGAAGAGAAAGGCCGCTAAAGCCTTTAACTGGATCGCATGACCCCGAGATCAGGACCTGAGCCAAAATCAAAGAGTCAGACACTTAACCGACTGAGCCACCCTGATGCACCTATAAAGCCTTTAACTTGTAAAGGTGGGTGAGAGAGGGAGCTATACTGACAAATTACAATATGACTATGACTGTTAGTCTTAAAAATTCTTTAGATCTGCCTAATCTATCTGAAGTTGAGAGTCCCCGTAAAACATATGAAAACAAGAACCAATTACAAATCAGTAAATGGAAGAACAATGTGAATTGCCATCAAAGATGAACAAAATTAAAGTGAACTAGCCATAAGTTATATTAATATGAAGGCCACAGACATATGGATTTATGATCGGCACTAAAATGTGAAAGAATAAGAATAGCACTTTATCTTAAGCCCTATCAAACTTAATTATTTTCAAAGTGCTTCAGATACTGGCTATATAAGTTGAGATGTCTAAATCATAAAATAGAATTATAGCCCAAGTGATTCAAACAGCAATGTAAAACTAAACACTGGGTTCTTTTCTACCCAAGAATTTTAAGTGCCTGATTGGAATTGCGTTTATAAAGAAAATAAGATGAAAAACACGTTTTTATTGTCACTGATGAGTTTCCAGGAGACTAAAGACAGACTCTTCAGAAATGGAGGTGGGAAAAGAAAAGCTTATTCTGTTGCTGCATGTCATCTTGTACACCGCCGCTGACTGCAGCATCCCAGACCACAGAGGCTGCTCAGGGTTCAAGAGCATGGTGT
Source organism: Eumetopias jubatus (assembly GCF_037043125.1). Lineage (NCBI taxonomy): Eukaryota > Metazoa > Chordata > Mammalia > Carnivora > Otariidae > Eumetopias > Eumetopias jubatus. The sequence goes on along the minus strand of NW_028274820.1, from coordinate 58,035,682 downwards.
CCTATAACAATTCAATCCTCTTCCCTAACTGGCACCTCCTGTCGGCCTCATCTCATCCCCACAGGTCCTCGAATGGTATTGGGTGTTTTATTGTTTGAAATAACCCAAGTCCCTGGCTATTGGATTCTTCATCTTCTAAGATTAAGTCTCATGTCATGGCCTTTTTTTTTTTTTTTAAAGATTTTATTTATTTATCCGAGAGAGACACAGCGAGAGAGGGAACACAAGCAGGGGGAGAGGGAGAGGGAGAAGCAGGCTTCCCGCCGAGCAGGGAGCCCGATGCGGGGCTCGATCCCAGGACCCTGGGACCATGACCTGAGCCGAAGGCAGACGCTTAATGACTGAGCCACCCAGGCACCCCCCCTTTTTTTAAAATAAGAGGCATTAGCACATCGCAGGAGAAGCAACAAACCAGAAAAAAAAGAGCCCCTCTAAATTCTAGTGACCTGGATTTCTGAAAAAATTGCTGAACTATATGGAAACCCAGTCCTAAAATCCCAACAGCTTTTGCAAAGACATAAAACCAAGTTAGTCACGGGAACTACTAGCATCTGATGAGAAATACATCCATGAAATCAGCAGCTGTCATTTATCAGACATCGACTATATGCCCATTGCTTAACTGTGCCATTTGCTTAATCTAGAATGATCTCTAAGCAACAGCCACTTGATTGTTCATTCATTCACCTATGCATTCAAAATACATTTGTGGAGTGCCTTCTCTGGGCTAGACATTCTGAGAGGTTCTGGGGATGTAGCAGTGAGCAGAGGTAGGCATGGCTCTCCCTCTTACGGAGCTTACGTTCTAGCAGGAAAAACAGATGTTAGATAGTTACACACCAATGAATTAATTACAATTAGGAAATTTACTAGGAATAAAGGTGTGAGAATAAATTAGAGAGACCTTCTTAAGGCTGTGGGTCAGGGATTGCTGCCAATAGAAAATGAAATTGAAGCTGAGACCCAAAGATAACCAAGGGGCAGCCGCGTGAGGAGCTGGGGACAGAGTGGTCCTTGCAGCTCTAGGTCCTGTGGAAAGGAGCTCAGCTGGAGATGTGGACTGGAGGCCCAGAAAGTCAGGCCACCTGCCCAAGGCCCAGGATGCCGTCTGGTTACACCCCTCCAGCTGTACCATGGGGCCTGTTACAGGCTGCAAATAAAGAAAAGCTTTATTAAAGTGTCCATGAATTCCAAAGCTCACAGGAATTTGACTAAAAGGCCTCCATTCCAGGGAGGCCTTCCTTGGCCACTCTGTGGAAAATTCCAAACCTTTCCCCCTCCTCCCTCTATAACTCCTTAGTCCTCTCTTGACTTTTTTCTCTGTTAGCATTGCCACTATCTCACATGCCTTACGTTTTCTTCTTCTGAGATTTTTTTTCTTTCTCTCGTTTTCTGCAGTTGGAGGATGCTGTGCTCAGGTGTAGTTTTTTTGTTTAGTTGGTTTTGTTTTGTTTTATGTTTTGGGGGGTTTTGGGGGCTTATTTTTTGTTTTCTTTTGTGGGGGTCTTTTAAGGTTTTTTCTTTTCTTTTTTTCTTTTTTTGGCCTTTGTCCTCCTTGGTGTTCTCTGAGCTTCCTGGATCTGTGGTTTGGTGTCTGACATTAATTTAGGGAAATTTTCCATCATTATTGCTGCAGATATTTCTTCTGATTCTCTCCTTTCAGCAGTCTCATGTATGTTATACCTTTTGTCACTGTCTTACAGCCCTTGGCTACTCAGTTCCTTTTCTTTTCATCTTTTTCTCACCTGTGTCCATTTAATTAGTGTATCAAAGGCCTTCTTCACTTGAGTTACAATGTTTCCGATCTCTAGTGTTTCTTTTTTATTCCTTCTCAGAGCTTTCATCTCTTTGCTCACATTACTCTCAAGTTCTTTCTGGAGTGTTTTCTAACACCAACCAATTCACCAGTCCTTCAACACCAAGTGGGTGTCCAACAATTCGATTCAATTTTGACACCAATTTCCAGAATTAGCACAGACCCCACAGGTTAAGTGCTCAGTCCACACAAGATAGCCCCCACCTCAGACACCAGTTACAAGTATCAGGTCCCCGGGTTACTCATACTTTTGTTTCACTTGGCCTTAAATCTGGGGATTCCCACAACTCTCTCCTCAGTCTTGATAATTCCACTAGAACAACTCACAGAAGTCAGAAAAGCACTTTAGTTACTGTTACCAGTTTGTTATAAAGGATACCACTCAGGAACATTCAAAGGGAAGAGACACATCGGACAAGATATGGGGTGAGGGGCCAGAAGCCTCCACGCTGGTGCATGATCTTCCAAGCCCCTCACAGGTTTGCCAACCTGGAAGTTCTTCAAACCCTATTGTTTATGGGTTTCATGGAAGTTCCGTTACATAGGCATAATTGATTAAACCATTCGCTATTGGTGATGGAACATAATCTCTAGTCCCTCTCTCCTCCCCAGACATCATAAGTGGGGTTGAATTTTCCAGTCTTCTAATCACATGGTATGGTTTTTCTGGTGAGCAGCTCTCCTCCCGAAGCTATTTCGCACCCCTCAACCAAAAGTCATTTCATTAACATGCCCAAAACACTCATCACTCCGGAGATTCCAAGAGTTTGAAGAGCTCTGTGCCATGAACCAGGGCAAAGACAAAATATTTTTTCTTATATTACAATTACTCATCTGTTATTGAATGTTGTCTCCATTTTTTCATTGGAACCCTCAGCACAATTCTTTTGAATTCCTGGTCTGATAATACAAACATCCCTGCCATATTTGAGTCTGTTTCTGATGTTTGCACTATCTCTTCAGACACTGTTTTGTTTTGCCTCTTAGTAGGCCTTGTAGTTTTTTTGTTTAAAGCTGGGCATTATGTATGTACTGAGTGAAGAAACTGTGGTACATAGGCCTTTAGCGATGTGGTAAGGTGGTGTGGGGGAGGGCAAGGGGTCCGTAGTTCTGTGATTAGGTCTCAGTCTTTCAGACAGCCTGTGCAGGTGGGCTGTGAACTCACAAGAACTTCTCAACTCCCCACCCCCTGAGAGGGGGGCAGGGTGGCTAAAGGAGCTAAAGTTGGGTATTTCTCCTCCCAAGTCAGTCAGGTCCTGATAAAGCTTCGGCAGCTTAGGCCTTGGTGAAATAAATTGTGTTGAAGACAGTTAAGGAGACTGTTAAGAAGAACTGATGCACTGGCATATTTTTAGACGGTTATTCTTCCCATTTCCCTGCTGGAAGCATTAGAAGATTTTTCTTCAGTACTCACTGTGAGAACCTGCTAGAGGTCCTAGAGGTAAAACTCACAGAAGAGTGGAAAATTTTTAGCTCTTATACTTGTCCCCTGTGAGCCTCCAGTAGTTCCTCAATTCTAGACCGGGTTTTCCTCCTCTGGCCCTGGTTCCTACAGAGGGTTCTACTCTGGTCAGTTGTGATTCTCTGTATTTGTTTCCAAGATAGCCGTTTGCCCTGTGACCTCACTTCTCAACAGCTCCAAGAAGAGTTGTTGGTCTTTCAGTTTGTTCAACTTTTCACTTCTCGTTAGAATGGAGTGAGGACAGCCAAGCTCCTTACTTGCCAAATTGGAAACTGGAAGTGTGTTTTCTCTATTTTCCTGTTTGTTGTCATTTCACCCATTAGAATGTGAGTTTCATGAGGGCAGGGCTTCTAGGCTGTTTTTATCTGTTCTTATAGCTGTATCCCCTCCTGCCTAATCCAGGGCCTAGCACGGACGAGGGCCTCAGTGAATATCTGTGCTGAGTGAATTTTCTCTATTTCTTCATTCATGCATTTAATTAACATGCTATATAATACAACTTAATATAATTGTCTTGGTTCTTTTGGGCTGCTATAACAAAATATCAGCTTCTAAACATTAGGATTTCTTTCTCACAGTTCTGGAGGCTGGGAAATCCAAGATCAAGGCAGGTTTGGTGTCCAGTAAGGGCCCACTTCATGGTTCACATGGCAGAAGGGGAAGAGAGCTCTGTGGGATCTCTTTTGTGAGGGCACTAATCCCAGTCAGGAGGGCTCTGCTCTTATGACCTAATCACCTCCCAAAGGCCCCACTTCCAGATATCATCACACTGGAAATTAGATTTCAGTAGATGAATTTTGGGGGGAGATACAAATATTCAGTCTATGATAAAATTTAATATAATTGTACAATTGTATAATTGCTTGTATAGTAATTGTATAGTAATACAAGCAAATATACAATTTAATATAAGTGCTTTATGCTTGAACTGCTGATGAAAATCATTTGCTAAGCAAATTAATGTGGTGGGCCAGATTGATTCAGGGTAGTGCTCCCAATCTTTACCATATCATGGCACACACAGAAAATAAAGTGTTTATGTAATAACCAGCCAGTGACTCATCTCAAGGGCCGAAGGTCTCGATCTCTAGGTCCACTCATCATCTGTATGCTGTACCATTTGGAAAACTCCGCTTTAAGGGTAATGTCTAACCCACTAAGGAGACCAATCTGTTTGGCTAGACCTATGTGAATGGTTCCTAAGGACTCAAGAGAGCTAAGGCCAGGGAGGAGGGAAATGGTGGTCAAGATCCAACGGTCAATTCCTCTTATCAGGTAAAGCCCTCCCCAGTTTGCTCTCTCCTGTCTTTCCAGTCTCAGTTCCCGACTCCTGCCCCAAACCTTATATAATGCTGCACCTGCCTGGCTTTTGCTGTTCCCTCTTCCCACCCATCCTAAATCACTAGGTCCCCGGCCACAGCCAGGATGTGTTTACCAGCCACCCCCATACAGAATCCCCTCCCCCGTGTTCCCAGGGTTTGGGTCCACAGCACTGCATTTGAGCTTCTGACCCAGAATTTTAAAGTTTGAAGTAATCTCAGAGACGGAGTCCAACCTTCAGTTTTCAGATGAAACACATGGGGCCCAGAGAGGTAGAGGGACTGTGCTGGCCACAAGACCAAGCCCGGGGTAGCCTTGGGACATGTGTGTTCTGGTCCCCTGTTCTTTCCACTACCCAGTTTAATCTCTCTTTTGCCAATCATGACACTTGATAATTTATTCACGGGTGAGAACCTACTCATTGGAGAGTCTATATGATCTGTAGCAACTGCCAGATGGTCCTTAATAAAACATTAATAAAGCAAAAGCAGATGACGTTTAATAAAGTATATAAATAATAAGTATCATACAAACATGCCTGAGAGTCATCAAAAAGCATTTCCTCTGGACTTCCTAATAATCATCATCAGACAAGACATAAAAGAGGAGAAATCAGCCTCTAAATTGTGAGCTGAGAAAATGTTTTAGGTTTTTGTAGATATTATGGATAATAATAAAAGATTTTAAATTTATTTTTATCCCAGATTTCTTAGCCCTACAATGACTATTATATGGCAATTTTAGAAGAAATGACAAAAGCTTTAATAGAAACAAAAAGGAAGTCTTACAACTTTCTCCTCCCTTAAAATTTTAGCCAAAGCTGGACTACCCGTTTTTCCCACTTTTCTAGAAAACGATTTCAAGAAAACATAGAAAATACTACATTTTAATATCAGGGCAATAGAAATCATTAGACTGGCCTGCAGGGATTGTATCAGAGTCAGTACTCCAGAGAACCTTTAGGAACAGAAGTAATAACCTGTTTTGATTGATTATTAATTTACCTGAAGGCGAAAAGTAGAACTTTCAGAATTATATTTAGATGTTTGACTTCTTCCCCCCGATTCACTTATTAGGCAGTAGTCAAAATTTAGGGCTTGGACTCAGACCTCAGTTTAAATCCTAGTATCAATTATGCCAGACTTGTAGGCTGTGTCTCTAGGATTTAGGTTGTTTCATCTATAAAATAGGGATAATAATGCTTCATAGAGTTGTATAAAGATTTAATGAAATAATGTACATAAAACACCATGCTGGACACAAAGGAAGCATTCAAAGGATATAGCAATTATAGATCTCCAGCCTGGTGCCCACTGTCCTAAATAAGCTAAAAGCAAAGTTGTGAAATAACTAGAAGTTTTCTTTCCCTAACCTTCCCATGTATCTTTCAACTTCTTGATCAAACCCTGCTATCCCAAAAGAATCTGCATCAATTTTTATGTCTTATGTGATTGTTTGTTGCAGTGTGAATTCCCTTGGGGATATTTGCATTCCAGCCTATTTCTAAATCCAGAATGTGCGGCTAATCATTGTTAGAGGGAATGTTTGGCATTACCCTGGTGCCAGCAGGGTTTTTCTGGGGAGGAAGGAGAAATAAGAAATAAGGGAACTTGCAAGCATGCTTGTTTGGATTATCAGGACCCTGTACTTCAGGGTCCTGATCAAAGACTGGTCTTTCCAAAACACATTTCCACATAATGTCCCCGCCCAAATCAGAATTACTGGGTTCTTTAAAAAGCTTCTTTAGCAAGTCAGTCCTCAATAGTTGTGAGCTTTGTTAAGTTTCTTAACGGCTGTCCAAAGTGACGGTGGGATGTGCTTGTTTGGTTGGCTTTTGCTGAGTGTATTAGAGTTCTCCAGGGACGCAGAAGCAATAGGATACAAGTGCCCCTTGAACAACCCGGGGGGTGGGGGTTACGGTTAGCTTTTGACTCCCCCAAACTTAACCACTAATAGCCTACTGTTGACTGGGATGCCTTACCAATAACGTAAACAGTTGATTAAACATTTTATATGTTATATGTATTATATACTGTACTCTTATAATAAAGTAAGCTACAGGAAATGTTATTAAGAGAAACACAAGGAAGAGAAAATACATTTATCATACTATATGTCTATTTATTGAAAAAGATCTGCATAATAGTGGACTCGCTCAATTCAAACCCATGTTCACGGGTCAACTGTATATCTCCGTAACTATGTAGGATAGATCTGTATAGACATAAAATTTACTAGGAAAATTTTTCTGTATATCTATGTAGAACTACAGATGCAGATAGATGTATCCTATTGGTTCGGTTTTCTTCTATATGTAGACATCTGGATTATATCTATATATGAGGAGATTTATTTTAGGAATTGATTGACGTGATTACTGAGGCTGATGGTCTCACAATCTGCTCTCTATGAGCTAGAGAACCAGGGAAGCCAGTGGTGTAATTTAGTCAACGTCTGAGGGTTGGAGAATCAGGAATGCCAGTGTCTGAGGGCAGAAGAGGGATGTCCCAACTCAGGCAGAGAGGAAATTCACTCTTCCTCCCGCTTCCTGTTCTCTCCAGTCTCTCAAGTGATTGGAGGATGCCCACCTGCCTTGGTGAGGGCGTCTGCTTTCTCCAGTCTACAGATTCAAAGCTACTTCCAGAAATACCCTCACAGACCCACCCAGAAATAATGTCTAACCAGCTCCCTAAGCATCGCTTAGCCCAGTCAAGTCGACACATAAAATTATCAACATCAGTGTTGATGTTTTTGTTGTTTTTAATATGAGAACGTCAGCAGAGGAAGGTGGATTTGCTTTCAGAAAGTGAGCCTCCTTGAGTTGTGAAGTCCCTGGGTAGCTAAGTCCTCCTGGACGTCTAGTTTCTCAGAGAAAACTAGCCTTGCAGTGAGGTGACAGGTACAGTTCTTCTGGCGGAGAAACCAAGCGTGAAGATTTCAAAGTAGACTGTTAGAGAGAAAGAAAGGTCACCTCTACGGACAGTTTGAGACAAAGTAAAAAGCTTTCATGGTGTCAAAGGTGCCCAGATGTGGCAAGGGCTCAACTTCTGGAGCTCTTTTCTCTTCCACTGTTCAGACTAACACATTTATTGTACTGGTGTTTCTTGCAGTCAGTCAGGATTGAGTCAGATGCCAAGATAACTTTTTTTCTTGCCAAATTGCTTTTTCCACTGTAATTAGCCTTTTTAAGAACCTTGCTAAACCACACATGTATATACAATTCCCCCTTCAACTAAAACTCAGCTAAGAGGTTTTATCAGTAATAACTGTTGAAGATGAAAATCCCACCCTCATCCGCTTTATCATCAGTTTCTCCATGTTTTCTTAGCTATCCTTTAAACCAGGTGTAGGATGAAGAAAGGTTTACTTTTTTTCATAGGATGTTATATAATCTGAAAATAAATGATCAAAACTAAAAATGGTTTAGCTATCTGGGTTGCCCATGTTGGGATCGTTTATAAAAGCTAGGAACTTGGCCAACACCTGTTTGTCCTCTAAAAGTGGTTTGAGGGGCACCTGGGTGGCTCGGTCATTAAGCGTCTGCCTTCGGCTCAGGTCATGGTCCCAGGGTCCTGGGATCGAGCCCCACATCGGGCTCCCTGCTCCGCGGGGAGCCTGCTTCTCCCTCTCCCACTCCCCCTGCTTCTGTTCCCTCTCTCGCTGTGTCTCTCTCTGTCAAATAAATAAATAAAATCTTAAAATAAAATAAAATAAAATAAAATAAAATAAAAGTGGTTTGAAGCAGAGTCTGCTACTGCTCTTGGAAACTGACTTCCTCTTTTTTTCCTGGGCACAAAGCCTACGTTTTCCAGCCTCCCTTGTGGCGAGAGGGACCGTATAACTAATTTCTGGCCAAAAGGAAGGTATGCAAAAGTGCCAGGCCTGTGAAAAACCTCCCATGAGAGAGCCTCTAGGTTCTTTCCCTCTCTGCCTGCTGGAGACATTCGTGCCCAGAAAAACCGGGCAGCCTTGAGCTGAAAATGGCAGCGCCTCTACCAGTCTGGTTCCTGAAGGAACAGAGACTACCCTGCTCCCTCACTACCTCCCATACTCTGGAACTGTCTTCAATTGTTCATTGAGAAAAAATAAGCTCCTATTATATTTGAGCCATTGTCATCTGGGGGTTTACTTGTTTAGCTTACCCTACTTGACTGGACCTGGATACCTTTCCTCCTCTACCACGTTCAGTGGTCTAACCAAACCTTCCCATGGCACCTGATCATTGAACTTCTCACCCTGTATCCTCATTGTTTATCTGTCTTCTTTCTCAGATATACTCCCAAACTCTATGAGGACATGAACTAGATTTCCCTCTCTCGCTATTATAGCCCCAGTAGCTAATATAGGGCTTGGCATACAGTACGTCCTTAACAAATATTTGTTAAATTAACAAAATGCTGGAAGTATGGACTTTGCCATTCTCTGTGCTAGATATAGCTAACTTAGATGCTGGACAAACTTTAAGGACAATGATAATGGGGCAAGAAAAGCATGTACAGCTCTGAATTGCACTACTCTTGAATGTTTCTATAAACCTGACATCTGGTGGATGACTCCTGGTCTTCACTGCAACTCTCTTTAATGCTAACAATGATATGTGTTTCCACATGAACAATGGACAAAAATGTACGAGTTTTTACTAACTTTAATACGATTCTCTTTCATAAAAACAAGTGTGATAGATTGAAGGTGTCTGGAAGTTCTTTGTTGTTTCTCGCACTGAAAGGTAGAGTATAATCCCCCCTCTCTATGAATCTGGGCTGGCTTCAACTATGGAATGTTGTGGAAACTGTATGCCAGGTCTTCAGGGGCTAAGTCATAAAACATAGCTTCTGCCTTGTTTCCTGGAACACTCACTTTTGGAGCCCTGAGCCTCCATATAAGAAGTCTGATTTCCCCAAGACCACTATGATAAAGAGGCCACGTGTTGGGGGGTCTGCTTGATAATCCCAGCTGAGTGCTGCTTTCCAGCCATCCCTGCCAAGGCTTTGGACACGTGGGTAAAGCCATCCGAGACCCTCCAGGCTAGGTCATTCACTAGCTAAATTCTCCTGAGTGATCCCAGTCAGAGCCACATGGAACTGAAGAATCCTTCAGCTGAGCCCTGCCCAAAATTCTGACCCGCAAAATCCTGAGATGTAATAAAATGGTTGTTATTTCAAGTCATTAAGTTTTAGGTAGTGTGTCATGTAGTAAATTATAATTTGAACAACAAATTACTTCATTTTTTAAAAAGATTTTTTTTATTTGAGAGAGACAGACAGACAGCACAAGCAGGGGGAGGGGCAGAGGGAGAGGGAGAAGCGGCCTCCCTGCTGAGCAGGACCTCCCGCTGAGCAGGACCCCTGAGATCAGGTGAGCTAAAGGTAGCCACTTAACTGACTGAGCCACCCAGTCTCCCGCAAGTGACTTCTTTTCTTTATTTGTTCCCAATAATATTTGCATTGAGACTTTAAATTTTGATAATTTTTGTTGGTCATTTGCTGGCCTCTAGTAAATTTTCCTTTTCTCCTGCCTGTATCTATACCTTGCAATTGAACAAGAGATGGTTGAGACCCTGAAAGAAATAGGCGTTAATTCTGGGCCGTATTTAACCCTCCATAAAGCTTTTTATTTTAAAGCAGTAATTGGTAATATGCATTGGCATTACAGTTTCCAGTTAAAACACTTTTGGGATTCAAGGAGATAAATTGGTTTAAAAATATATATCAATGTATGCCAAATTTTATGTAAATTTATGTTAGTAGCTATGTTCCTCTGGGAAGCAGTCAATATGGTAAAAGACAAAATTATACATAGGTGAAAAATTTTAGACTCAATTTAAAAGTGACATTAACTAGACGGTAATTAATAAAGAAAAGGAAATTAACTTTTATTGTGTACTATGTGCTGAGTGCTTTTTATACATTTTCTCTTATAATCTCATGAAAACACTATAGGTGATTTTTAAAATAGGAAGTCAAAAATTTGCCTAAGGTCACTCAGTTGGTAATGGTAGACTGGATTTGACCCAAATTTGTCTGATCCCAAACCTGTGTGTGTTCTTTTTCTTCCACAGTGGCTATTCATCTAAAAGAGTCCAGGTGTCTCCAAAAATGACTCCCAAAGAACTAGAAGCCATACAGAGCTGGTTCGTTAATATGTTCATTTATATCATGCACCCCATTAATGGATTTCATCACTATAAAAGTATATCAAATCAGTGTGTTATATACCTTAAATATATACAGTGTTATATATCAGTTATGTCCCAACTGAAAAAAGAAACTTAGAGGGTGTCAGATGATCTGTTTAAATCTTGGCTCTGTTTCTTCCCAGCTAGGTAAGCTTCCTGGCTTGTGCCTCGATGTACTCATTTGTAACTTGGACTGCCACTCGGTTGCTGTGAGGATTAAATGAGTCAATCAGTGCATGTAATGAACTCAGAACCATGCTTCATGATGGTAACTAGAGAGTGCTATATAAATATTAGCAGCTGATACTATTATTATTATCCTTCTCAGGCGTTTAACTGAAAGGCAATGGATGGGACAAAAAGAGGGAAAGAATTTGAAGCCCCTAAGTAACCATTGCCACAGAAAGCTCATGCACCTAGCTAGAATGGGCTTAGGGGCTTGTTGGCAGGGACTTCGTGAACATGCTGTTTATAAGGATATTGTTAAGGCCTAGGTCTGATAACAAGCCAGAGTTATCACTATACCATTTTATGAACCCAGAGAAGCAATAGCATGGATGAAAAGTCTCTTTCCAAAAGCCAGCACAGAGATTCTTTTTGTCTTCCAATACCTGTTAGTTTGGCAAGACAGAGGACCACCTCTCTCAACCATTTCTATTTATTCACTCGTCCAACAACCATTGATGGTTGCACAGATATAAGACCCCGCAATCTAGTTGGAAAAACAAACAAGAGGACACATTAATTAAACAATTATTTACTATTACCATGCAGCAGGTACTATGCTAGGTGCTGGGTATAGGGAACAAAACAGACAAAAGTCCCTACCTTCATGGAACTGACATTCTAAGGAAGAGAAAGATAATACATGAAGTAAGTATGATGTGTATAGTCTATCAGATGGTGGTCAGTGCAAAGCAGACAAATAAAGCAGGCAAGGAACTAGGGAGTGTTCCAGCAGTTCGATGGACTGGCTGTATTTTTAATGTGACTAATCAGGAGGGCTTTCCTGAGACAAATACAAGAGTGGGGTAACTGCAAGGGATAGGCTTAGATCATATGCCCCCCCGCCCCCCCCCCCCCCGGGAAAGCCCTGCCTCTTTCCCAGCCCTGTGGACGGCAGCAACAAAACTCAACACTCCTGAAGGCAAGTTCTCCAAGGACAGAAATTTTTTTTCTCATTCATTGTTCTCAGCTCAGCAGAGTACTGCTCAGAAAAGATGATCCATAAATACTGACTGAAGGGATATAGTGCTTCAGTCAATCAGCGAGCCATTTTTGAGCACCACCTGCGCTCAGCTTCACTCATTCACTAAGCACCTAGTAAGGGATGCTGGGCGCTGCCCTCGAGGAGCTTAGAATATAGTCGCATGAATTACTAATAATGTCAGGACCAGTGTGGGCACCGTCACACCACAAATCCGGACACTCCCCGGCCCGGACATCAGGGGCTCCCACAGGTTAGAGCAGCCTCAGACTTGCCCGCTGGAACCGGGAAGCTACGGTGCCAGGCGGCACCCAACTCCGGGTGACTGGGCCCGGCAGGCTTCCAACCCCACGGTACTGAGGGCGGGAGAGGAGACCTCGGGGAGGGAGGCCGGGCCCACTCCTCTGCTGATGCCCCGGCCTCTCCCCGGTGCGCCCCAGGCCTTGGATCCCGAAAAGCGTGCGGGGACTTCGGCCAAAGCCGAGCCCCGGGGTGTCAGCGACCGGCGTGGGCGGAGTCACGCGAAGAGAGGGAACCCTCCGGCTCTGGGCCTTCGGGCCGGTCTCGGGACGCCGCCCGCCGCACCCACCCCGCCTCGGCCGCGCTCGGTCCCGCGCCCCCGGTCCCGTCCGGCCGGCGGGCCGCGGCGCAGGGGGCGGCCACCGAGCAAAGGTTCCCGCCGGCCCGCCCCCTCCCGCCGAGCCCCCGCCCCCGGCCCGCCCAGCGAAGCTAGTCCGCCCGGGCCGGCGCGGGGCGCCCAGTGCGCGGCTGCGGGGACCCGGCGGCGGCGCGGGCAGGTGAGTGCGGCGGCACGGGCTCCGCGGCGGCTCCGGGTCGCGCCTGGGCGGGCGGCCGTCCCGGGGAGCCGAGTCTGCGCCTCTTCTCTCTCCGGGACGGCCCTCCCCGCCGGCGCCCCTAGGGGAGACGAGGCGGTAGGCTGCCCCCATCGCGTGCCCCTCTCCCCCCTTCCCCGCGGCCACTTCCTTCCCGGGCTGCTGGGAGGGCCGGTACCTTCTGTCACCCCCTGTCCACCAGCCCTCCCCACCCCTTCATTCTTTGTCCTCCCGTTTCCCCCGGGGTGTGCAAAAGCTTTCCCGGCTTGCGGGGCGTGTGTGCGGGAAGGAGAGGCCGGAGCCCACAGGAGTTGAGACTGTGGGCAGGAACGGTTCGGTTCCCTCAGTCGCCTGAAATTGGGCCCCAAGCCTGCGGAGAAGGCCAAGCCCCCCTGGGTGTCATCGGCAGGGGGCGGGATGACATCACAGGTGCTCGCGTGGCTGCCTTTAGGCCTCGAGGTGCGGACCCCCTGGGAGGCCACCGGGCATCTGCGCCCGAGAGGGAACGAGGAGGGGCGGCTCCTCCAAAGGCGTGTGTTGTAGAATGTTTGAAAACATCCCTCCTTGGGCGCCTGCTCTGTTCAAAGGAGTGAATAGGATGGGAGGACCGGGTGTCCGGGCATCGTAGCTCTCAAGGGGCCGACAGACAGCGAGTCGGAGTGGAATGAAAGAAGCGATGTGAGGCCGGAGAAGCAGCTGAAGCAATGTAGAATAAATTGATGCTTGTCGAAATCACCAACGCGCTCTTCCTATAAAGGAGAACAGCCGCGAGAAGTTGAGCCCAGGCAGTTAGAGGGATCTGAGAAATAGGGCCCCGGCTCCCAATTGCTGTCCCATAGATCGCCTGCTTGGAGACGAAGTTTTGCATTTTCCAGAAGTGTTTTTCTTTTTGTTCTCTTTGAACCCTCAAGGGGACTAGCGAGTTCTCTGTTCTGAAACCCTGTCTCTTCTGTTACCCACCCCACTTCCCAAAAGCTTTTGTCGCTTCACGCTCACTCCTTTCTCAAGTTCATGCCTGTTTTGTGACCATTTTTGAAAAAATCTCACTGATTTTTATCTTAGAAAGAAGTAATGGAGTATCTTGTCTTTAATTTGTCTTATAAAAATGAGGTCAGGCACTGGGCTGTGAGCGTGGAAGATATAAAAGGATGACACCTGTTTTAATAGACTAAACTTCAAGTTATTTCTAAAACTAAAAATAATTCAAAATGGCTATTAAGTATGAGACAAGTACAGCAATGTCTCATTTCCCTGCATAGTGAGGACATGTGTCCCATAACTGTGATTTTCACTTCCACTATAACTGAAGTCTACCCTTTTGAGCACACTTTCTTATTTTATAAAATGAATCATGTAGCCCAAAGTTTAAAAAGCTGACTGAGGAATCTGCAAAGCAGGGTGGCCAAGGGCTCAGGCTTCGGAGGCAGGTGGACCTCCACTGGAACCCTCCCTTCGCTCTAATTCTCTATGTGACATTCGGTGCCCTCCAGAGACCTCCAGGAATGCACATAGAGTTGGAAAAGTTGGGTTTATCGCTTGTTGTAGCGAGAGAGACCGTGCACACCATGGGGCGTCTCAGTAGGTTGGTGTTAGAAAGGAGTTACAGCCTTTAGGCTTGTTGGTGGTTGTGGGGAGTTTAAGGAAACAGAACTTTGCTCTGGATTGGATGCTGTCAGGAAGAGGGAGAATTCTATTGAGTATCTTCACAAGGAAGGCTGCAGTGAGGCAAAAGCCTTGGTTGGCCAGGAAGCAGCAGTCAGTCATTAGCCAGGACTGGTGGCGGTGTTTGGGGGGGGCGGTGTTTGGTCGTTTTTGTGGTTTGGACAATGTTCATATTTTGGCTGAGGTCAGACGAGATTATGAGGGGGTCTTGTTTTTGTCTTAATTTATCATGACCACAGAGTGGCCTTGCTTGATGTTGCTCTTCTGAGACATTGTTCGTGTTCAACAGGAGAACGCTGGGCCATTGCCTAGCAACACCAGGGTTGGCTGATATTACCAGGCCAGCTCGCGGGTGTCGGGGCTGGTTTGGTTTTTTGTTTTGTTTTTTTTCTTTTTTCTCTCTTGTGATTTGGGCAAGTTACTTGACATCTTCAAACTTCCACATCTGTAAAATGCCTACTCAGGGTTGTCGTGCAGATTAAATGAGGAAATGCGTAGCAAGAATTCAGCCCAGTGCCTGGCACACCACACATACCCACCATACAGTTGTTTCTCTTTAGTGTATTTTGATGTTGAGGTTTCTTGCCCAGAATTACACAAGCAGAAGCCCAGTGATCAACCAGAGCTGCTCTAGAGAAGAATCCCGAATTGGGAATGAGGAAGAACTGGGTTCTTTACAGCTCAAGGATTTGATTAAGAATGGATGCTAGTTATAGTATATTCTCACACAATCATTACCTTGGCACCTACTTTTAGGATTCTTTGTTCCCAGGAGGCGGTTGCCCCAGTTGGCCGTGTGCCTTTCTGACTTGGCATTGTCTTGCTTTCTGGGTCTCTTCCTTCGAGATCTGTTGTCCAGGAGTCTGATTTAAACTTACATATCCTTACCTCATTGCTTTTGACTTTGAGTTCTAATTGCTTCGAGCTGGGAAACCACAGACGTAGGTGAGTTAACATCCAGTGTAATATTAGTTTCAGGTGTACAATTTAGTGATTCAGAACTTCTGTACAACACCTGGTGCTCATCACAGCAAGTGCCCTCCTTAATCCCCACCACCTGTTTAACCCCACTGAGCTAATGGGATTCTTAAGGCCCTGTGTGAGAGGGGATCTGTGGTACGGCTGTGAAATGCAATGGATTCTTAGGTCATGAGTGATTTGAGCTAGAGCTCTCATGAGGCCATTTTTGTCTACGTCCAGATTGGAACACACTGGAAATTTGAATCTGACGTCTGACTTACGGTTAATTGAGACTTTCTTGTGCTTGTATGTGTCAGGCAACTTGGGTTCTAGATCCTTCAGTTGGCCCTCGGCATATTATTTAATCTTTCCTGGCTAGGCAGTTACTTCAGATGTTTGAGAATGGTATGGCAACTTACTGTCTTCCAATGCCACATGATAAACTCTTGTGTTAAATTTCTAGCCTATATTTTAGCTAATCCCTCTATTATATCAAAACCTCCTAGGAATAAAAAAACCAATAGAAAATGGACTAAGGACACAAACAGTTAAGAAAAATAATAAATTCTTTAAACAAAAGATGCTTGATTTACGTTAAAATAACGTACCCTAAGAATATACCGAGGTACTGTTTCTCACCTACGAGACTGACAAAAATATAAAAGTTTGATAACAGACTCTGTTGCTGAGATTTTTCATACCTTATTGGTGAGACTACAAAATGGTACAACCCCTAAAATTACAGATGGGTTTACCCATTGGTCTAGCAATCTCTTTTTTTTAAAGGAATTTCTTTTTTTTTTTTTTTTAAGATTTTATTTATTGGTGAGAGAGAGCGAGCGCGAGAGAGCGATAGAGAACAAGCAGTGGGGAGGGGCAGAGGGAGAGAAAGAGAAGCAGGCTCCCCGCCGAGCAGGGAGCCCAACGTGGGACTCAGTCTCAGGACCCCGGGATCATGACCTGAGCCGAAGGCAGACGCTTAACCGACTGAACCATCGAGGCACCTCTAGCACTCTTGTAGGAATCTTCCTTCAGTTTCTCTTGATCACGTATGAAGAAGACATATGTTCAAGAGTATTTAGTGTGGCATTTTTATAATAAAAAAATGTAGGAATAACCTATGCAATCAGCAGTACAGGACAAACAGTGGGGTAGCCACATGGTGGAGTATTATGCAGCTGCAAAGATGAATGTACTAACATGGAAAGATCTCCAGGATATATTGTTACATGACAAAAAGTAACATACAAAACAGTGTGCAGACTCCTTTGAACTTATATTTGTATAAAGAAACACCAAGGTGAGATACCTACAGGGGAGAGCCATGGAAAGAGTAGGTAGGACCTGGGTAGGAATGGGATTTCTCAGTGTGTATTTTTAAACACTTTAGATATTTGAGCCATGTAATGTATTAGGTATTCAAACATAATAAGATAAAAGAAACCTCTAACTTTAACTTCACAGGAATAAACGGCGTTCCTTGATTGAATAAGCCTGATTCAATTAACCTATAAACCAGTAGCCACCGGCATTAACTCTTCTAAAGCAAACTACCCTGTCAAGAAGGCAAATTGGCTGTATCTGATGGTAGATGGAAAAAAATTAAAAATTAATTTAGGAGTTCCCTTTCTTTATCCTCTAATTCCTCTGCGGAGGATTAGCATCATTACAAAGGCTTTGCCATCCACAGCAGATGGGTTTTGTTGTTTTTTAATGGCAAGTCTGTCTTCTTCAGAAATTTGTTTAATCTGAAGGGAAGTTAGTGATGTCCCTCTCAGGTAGTCCCAGAAAAGAATAGAAACCATAAAAACAGAGATTCTGGGGCGCCTGGGTGGCTCAGTTGGTTAAGCGACCGCCTTCAGCTCAGGTCATGATCCCAGAGTCCCAGGATCAAGTCCCACATCGAGTCTGCTTCTCCCTTTCCTGCCCCTCCCCCTGCTTGTGCTCGCTCGCTCTCTCAAATAAAATCTTAGAGAGAGAGAGAGATTCTGCTACCAATGGAACGCTGAGGCAGGTTCTGCTGTGGTTCTTCTCTTGGACAAGCAGGATGGCTTTCCACAGGTCCTTGGGGAGACCTTATTTTGTGAAAGAGGTTCTTTCCCTGTGTTGCGCAAAATAAATCTTGCACGCTCTCCTACATACACTTTCAGCAGGTACTGTCTTACCATCTCCCACCATCCTGCTTCCTCCTGAATTCCCTTTCTTGGTAACTGGCATCTCATTGGCCAGCCCACACCTGAGATACCTGGAGGCCATCCTAGGGAGTCTCTTTCAACACCGCTCTCACATCCAACCAGAGTTCTGGGGAAACCACCAAATCATCTTTTCTATCCTTATGCATGTGACATAGTTCAGTATAACCATTTGTTGTCCATCTCTAATCTTGTTCCCTTCCAGCTGATTTCCTGTTTTGCTTCCAGAACATCTTGCTAAGTGACCGCTTTGATTGCATCATTCCCTATACAGCCCCTCCCTCTGAAGGCTCTTGCTGCCCAGGGCCCAGCAGGGGAGGCACTGCATGGCCTGGCCCGAGGCTTCCGCATCCCTGTCCTTTGCCCTTCCCCACTCTAGAAACAAAGCAGGAACCAGTCTCAGAGCTTGGAAAAGCGAGGAAGTGGCAATGGGCCTATTAACACAAAATGATGTCTCGTGGACCATCACGAGCTTGCCAGTCACAAATCTTGCCAGGCACGATCTTTCCCACCCTTCCACCACGCCCTGCACATGCTGGGCTTTTATAAAAGCTGCTCTTCTGCTGGAGCACCCCCAGGGTCCTCCTGCGCCGGCTTACTTCTGCTTAGCCCACAAAAGGCAGCTTGGTTGCTGCCTACTTTAGGAAGACTTCTCTGACCCTATGCTTCTTTCCAGTTGGATTTAGATGCCCTTTTCTTGGTTCATTTCTTGTAACAATCTGTGTCAATACCTAGCATAAAACCTAATTGTTTATTTCTCTATCTGGACACCTAACTAGTAGCTCATTAAGGAGAGAGCCTACTTTATATATTTACTGGAGTAGAGTTGACACACTATGTTTTTTGGTTTTTGCTTTTAATTTTTATTTAAGTTTTTTAACATACAGTGTTATATTGGTTTCAGAGTAGAATTCAGTGATTCACCACTTACAGCACACGGTGCTCATCACAGCAAATGTCCTCCATCGCTCAGCTAGCCCATCCTTCACTCACCTCCCTCTGTCAACCCTCAGTTTGTTCTCTGTCTTTAAGAGTCTCCTATGGTTTGTATCCCTCTCTCCTTTTTTTTCCCCCATCCCCTATGTTCCTGTTTTGTTTCTTAAATTCCACATATGAATGAAATCATATGGTATTTGTCTTTCTCTGACTTATCTCACTTAGCATAATACACTCTAGCTCCATCCATGTTGCTGCAATGGCAAGATTTCTTTCTTTTTGATGGCTGAGTAAAATTCCTGTGTGTGTGTGTGTGTGTGTGTGTGTGTACACCACATTTTCTTTATCCATTCATCAGTCGATGGACATTTGGACTCTCTCCATAGTTTGGCTATTGTTGATAATGCTGCTATAAACATTGGGGTGCGTGTACTCCTTCGAATCTGTATTTTTGTATTCTTTTGGTAAATAACTAGTAGTGCAATTGCTGCATCGTAGGGTAGTTCTATTTTTAACTTTTTGAGGAACTCCATACTGTTCTCCAGTTTGCATTCCCACCAACAGTGCAAGAGCGTTCTCCTTTCTTCGCATCCTCACTAACATCTGTTGTTTCCTGTGTTGTCAATTTTAGCCTTTCTGACAGGTGTGAGGTGGTATCTCATCATGGTTTTGATTTGTATTTCCCCGATGCTGAGTGATGTTGAGCTTCTTCTTATGTGTCAGCCATCTGGATGTCTTCTTTGGAAAAGTGTCTATTCATGTCTTCTGCCCATTTCTTAACTAGATTATTTGTTTTTTGGGGTGTTGAATTTAATAAGTTCTTTATAGATTTTGGATACTAACCGTTTATCAGATATGTTGTTTGCAAATATCTTCTCCCATTCCGTAGGCTGCCTTTTAGTTTTGTTGACTATTTCCTTCACTGTGCAGAAGCTTTTTATCTTGATGAAATCCCAATTGTTCATTTTTGCTTTTGATTCCCTTGCCTTTGAAGATGTGTCTGGTAAGAAGGTGCTGTGGCCAAGGTCATAGAGGTTGCGGCCTGTGTTCTCCTTTAGGATTTTGATGGTTTCCAGTCTCACGTTTAGGTCTTTCATCCATTTTGAATTTGTTTTTGTGTGTGGTGTAAGGCAGTGGTCCAGTTTCATTCTTCTGCATGTGGCTGTCTGGTTTTCCCATCACCAATAATTGAAGAGACTGTCTTTTTTCCATTGGATATTCTTTACTGGTTTGTTGATTAGTTGACCATAGCGTTGTGGGTCCATTTCTGGGTTTTCTATTCTTTTCCATTGATCTGTGTGCCTGTTTTTGAGTTGACACACGTTACCTTAGTTTCAGCTCTACAGCATAGTGATCTGATAACTCTGTACCTACGCTCACCACAAGCATGGCTACCACCTGTCACCATACAAGGCTATCACAGTACCGTTGACTATATTCCCTATGCCATGCCTTTCATCCCTGTGACTTATCCCATAACTGGAAGCCTGTGCCATCCACTCCCCTTCACCCATCCCCCTACCCCACCTCTCTGGCAACCATCAGTTCTTTGTATTTATTTATCTGTTTCTACTTTTGTTTGTTCATTCATTTTATATATTTTTTTCAATTCCATATATTAGGGAAATCCTATGATATTTGTCTTTGCCTGACTTCACTTAGCATAATACCCTCTAGGTCCATCCATGTTGTTGCAAATGGCAAGATTTCATTCTCTTTTATGGCTGAGTAATATTCCATTGCATATATATACCACTTCTTTATCTGTTCATCTGTCGGATACATGGGTTGCTTCCATGTCTTGGCTATTGTAAACGATGCTGCCATAGACATAGGGGTGCATATATCTTTTCAAATTAGTGTTTTGTTTTTTAAGATTATTTGAGAGAGCGAGAATGAGAGAGAGAGAGCACATGAGGGGGGGAGGGTCAGAGGGAGAAGCAGACTCCCCGCTGAGCAGGGAGCCTGATGTGGGACCCAATCCTGGACTCCAGGGTCATGACCTGAGCTGAAGGCAGTCGCCTAACCAACTGAGCCACCCAGGCGCCCCAGTGTTTTGTTTTCTTTTGCTAAGTATCCAGTAGTGGGTTTACTGATTGTTCAGTATTTCTATTTTTAATTTTTTGAGGAACCTCCATACTGTTTTCCACAAAGGCTATGCCAATTTGTATTCCCACCAACAGTGCATGGGGGTTTCTTTTTCTCCACATCCTCATCAACACTTATTATTTCTTGTCTTTTTGATTCTAGCCATTCTGACTGGTGTGAGGTGGTATCTCATAGTTTTGATTTGCATTTACCTAATGAGGAATGATGTTGAGCATCTTTTCATGTGTTTGTTGGCTATCTGTATAGAGATGACTTTTTCTATCAGTATCCTAAGTGCTTAAACACAGCACCAATGTATAGTAGGTACTTAAGGATAACTAATGATTTATGTAAATGTTTTGATAAATGAATGAGTGCTCCATCACATGTAAGAAACTTAGTATAGTGAGAGATGCTTTAGAGATGAGAATTTGAGCATACATAGTTTTCCTTCTTTACAGTTCACTGTTGGTCAGAAAGGAACTTTTTAGGGGTGCCTGGGTGCCTCAGTCATTCAAGCAGCTGACTCTTGGTTTCAGCTCAGGTCATGATCTTGAGGTCGTGGGATTGAGCCCTGTATTGGGTTCTGTCCTTGGTGTGCAGTCTGCTTCAGATTCTCTCTCCCTTTCCCTCCCCATCTGCCCCTCCCTCTGCTTGCACACACAAGCGCTCTCTCTCAAATAAGAAAGGAACTTTTTATGTTTTAGAATCCCTTCCTTAAATGTTTATTCTTATTGTTAATATACAAGAATAGTAATCTAAGAAAAGGCACGTTAGAGAAGAACTAGTGATAAGTAAGACAAACATTTTCTGATGTCCTAGAGGAGGTTCATGTTAAAGTAAGTTGGTTGTGTCTGTTGGCCATTTGTACATCTTCTTTGGAGAGATGTCTGTTCATTTCTTTCCATTTCTTGACTGGATTATTTGTTTTTTGGATGTTGAGTTTGATAAGTTCTTTGTAGATTTTGGTTATTAGTCCTTTATCTGATAAGACACGTGCAAATATCTTCTCCCATTTGGTAGGCTGTCTTTTGGTTTTCTCGACTGTTTCCTTTGCTATGCAAAAGCTTTTTATCTTGATGAAATCCCTCCCAGTGGTTCATTTTTGCTTTTGTTTCCCTTGTCTTTGAAGACCTGTCTAGCAAGAAGTTGCTACGGCCAAGGTCAAAGAGGTTGCTGCCTGTGTTCTCCTGTTCTCCTCTAGGATTTTGATGGATTCCTGTCTCACATTTAGGTCTTTCATCCATTTTGAGTCTATTTTTGTGTGTGGTGAAGAGTGGTCCAGTTTCATTCTTCTGCATGTGGCTGTCCAATTTTCCCAACACCATTTGTTGAAGAGACTGTCTTTTTTCCATTGGATATTCTTTCCTGCTTTGTCAAAGATTAGTTGACCATAGGGCGCCTGGGTGGCTCAGTCGTTAAGCATCTGCCTTCAGCTCAGGTCATGATCCCAGGGTCCTGGGATTGAGTCCCACATTGGGCTCCCTACTCGGCGGGAAGCCTGCTTCTCCCTCTCCCACTCCCCCTGCTTGTGTTCCCACTCTTGCTGTGTCTCTCTGTCTCTGTCAAATAAATAAATAAAATCTTAAAAAAAAAAAAAGTTTAGTTGACCATAGAGTTGAGGGTCCATTTCTGGGCTCTCTATTCTGTTCCATTGATCTATGTGTCTGTTTTTGTGCCAGTACTGTACTGCCTTGATGATGACAGCTTTGTAATAGAGCTTAAAGTCCGGAATTGTGATGCCACCAGCTTTGGTTTTCTTTTTCAACATTCCTTTGGCTAGTCAGGTCTTTTCTGGTTCCATACAAATTTTAGAATTATTTGTTCCAGCTCTTTGAAAAATGTTGATGATATTTTGATAGGGATTGCATTGGATGTGTAGATTGCTTTGGGTATCATAGACATTTTAACAGTATTTGTTTTTAAAATGCTTAACATCACTTCGCATCAGGGAAATACAAATCAAAACCACAGTGAGATACCACCTCACACCAGTCAGAATGGCTAAAATTAACAAAGTCAGGAAACAACTTTGTTTCGTCCTCTGAGAGGATGCGGAGAAAGGGGGACTCTCTTACACTGCTTGTGGTAGTGCAAACTTGTATAGCCACTCTGGAAAACAGTATGGAGGTTTGTCAAAGAGTTAAAAATAGAACTACCCAGGGCACCTGGGTGGCTCAGTTGGTTAAGCCACTGCCTTTGGCTCAGGTCATGATCCCGGAGTCCTGGGATCGAGTCCCACATCGGGCTTCTGGCTCAGTGGGGAGCCTGCTTCTCCCTCTGACCCTCTCCCCTCTCATGCTGTTTCTCTCTCTGTCTCAAATAAATAAATAAAATATTAAAAAAAAAATAGAACTACCCTACAACCCAGCAACTGCACTACTAGGCATTTACCCCAAAGGTTACAAACATAGTGAGTCAAAGGGGCACCTGCACGCCAATGTTTATAGCAGCAATGTCCACAATAGCCAAAACGTGGAAAGAGCCCAGATGTCCTTCAACAGATGAATGGGTAAAGAAGATGTAGTATATATACACAATGGAATATTACTCAGCCATCAAAAAATATGATACCTTAGCATTTGCAGTGACATGGATAGAACTAGACGGTATTATGCTAAGTGAAATCAGTCAGTCAGAGAAAGACGATTATGATGATTTCACTCATATATGGAATTTAAGAGACAAAACAGAGGATCTTAAGGGAAGGGAGGGAAAACTGAATGTGAAGTCATTAGAGAGGGAGACAAACCAGAAGAGACTCTTAACTATGGGAAACAAACTGAGGGTTGCTGGAGGGGAGGTAGGTGGAGGAATGGGGTAACTGGATGATGGACATTAAGGAGGGCACGTGATATAATGAGCACTGGGTGTTATATAAGACTGATGAATCACTGACCTCTACCTCTGAAGCCAATAATACACTATATGCTAATTAATTGAATTTATATAGATAAATAAAATTTAAAAAATAAACAAAAACAAACAAATAAAGCAAGTGGGTTGAACTAGTTAATGTCTAAGACTACTCCCACCTCTCAAACTGTGTTTTTATATCTCTATGACTGCCAGACACCAGGGTACAAATACAAATAAAACACATTTCTTGTCCATTAGCTGTTTAATCTTTGACCATGGATAATTTAAAAAAAAAATCTTATTTCACTTGTGCTTTTTTTTGAGTAATGACTATATATGTGTGTGCTTGTGTGTTTGCACATATGTATATATTCGTGTGTGTGTGTAGGCTAGGTGCAGTTTATATATTGTGAATTGTTTATAACCTTTGCCCATATTTCTATTACTGTGTTTTAAAAACAATTTGTGAAAGATTTTTTTATATATTAAGTATTCTAGTTCTTTGTTATAAATAT
Source organism: Eumetopias jubatus (assembly GCF_037043125.1). NCBI lineage: Eukaryota > Metazoa > Chordata > Mammalia > Carnivora > Otariidae > Eumetopias > Eumetopias jubatus. The sequence goes on along the minus strand of NW_028274820.1, from coordinate 58,011,657 downwards.
TATAAGTTTTTTCTCAATTTGCCATTTGTCTTCCTAAAGGCCTTTCTCATCCTACAGTTGAACAAATATTTATCTGTATTTTTTTTTCTAGTACTTTTTTGGTTTCATTTTTTTTCCTCAAAAAAACCTTTTAATCCATTGAGAATTTGCTCTTGCGTACAGCATGAGATAGGAATCTGGCTTTAGCTAGTTCTTCAGTATTTTATATCTTCCAGTGTGTTTCTTCTTTTTCCCTACAGCTGAGGAGTGACTAGTCTTCATTTCTGGATTAAAAAGTAATAGTTACTTTTGCATTTGAATAGGGGAAATCATACAGTGTGGAGAAAAAGCACATTGCCCTTTAGGAAGTGGTCATATCTTTGTATGTTACAAATTAGGGTAGTCAGTAGGTGGGTCAACAAATATTCTCAGGTCTCTACCTGTTAGATACATGGTACAATTGTATTTCCTGACCATTCTGGCTGGCTGAGGCCATATGATTACTGTGACAAATTGTGAGTGGACTTGATGTGTGTGAATTTTGGGCCAGAGCATTTAATTGCTGGTGTGAGACTTTCCAGAACTCTTTCATGTTGGATGGTGGCTGTCCTTTCAGTCTGGATCCTTGAATGACTATGATGAGAAAAACTCTCCTGTCCTCCTCTGCCAGACAGACTGTGACCAATAAATATACCTTTCTTGGTATAAGCCACTAATATTTGGGGGTTATTTGTGTCTGAAGCTTAACTTAATCTATCTAGACTTACATACTCTCAGTATTTCAATTTGATTTCTTTGTCATCAGCTGAACCCACACTAGAGGGTTTTCTAAGGAAAAGGTATTCTTTCATGTGTAGTGATTGACACAAAGGAAAAATAAGGCACTTTTAGAAAAAAAAATGAAATAATAACTTCTTATTTAATTTGGGGGTAACTATTTTGTTTTTTTATTCAGGTAATTTGGAGCTCTCATAATGTTTGCCAAAGCAACAAGGAATTTTCTTAAAGAAGTTGATGCCGGAGGTAACCTGACTGCAGTATCAAACTTGAATGACTCTGATAAGTTACAACTTCTGAGTCTGGTGACCAAAAAAAAGAGATTCTGGTGCTGGCAGAGACCCAAGTACCAGTTTTTATCTGTCACCCTTGGAGATGTACTCAGAGAAGACCAATTTCTGAGTCCAGGTAGGTTTCTTTGGATATAGTCTACAGTTAGTCCCAGAAAAGACGATTCATCTTCTAGGTACATGCTGTCTTGAGTGATTGATTGTAAGGTGAGACCTTACCATGAATTCTGTTTCTTTGCACACACTCTTAAAGACATATCCTTTTTTTTTTTTTAAGATTTTATTTATTTTGGAGGGGAGGGGCAGAGAGAGAGAGAGAGGAAGAGAGAGAATCTCAAGCAGACTCTCTGCTGAGCATGGTGCCCAAGGTGAGTCTCGATTCCACAGTCCTGAAATCATGACCTGAGCTGAAATCAAGAGTCCAACGCTGAGCCACACAGGTGCCTCAAGGCATATCCTTTTCTTAAATGAACAAAATTCTACAGGCCAGACATGAGAAGTTATAGCTTAATTAAAAAAAATAACATTGCAGTTTTGAGTACAAAAGTAAGACATGCCCATTTTAAGTGTTGTGGCCACTTAGCATAGGTAGGGTGGATCTACCACCCAAAATCTGGTTTAGTGTTGCGGTTGATGATGCCACATAGCCATCAGGAGGGTGTGAAAAGTTTTATTACTCAAATAAGGAAGCTTTCTGGGGAGAGCAGGGCAGGCTTTCAAGCTGGTCCAGAAATAGCTAGAGTTTTCTCTAGGTAAAGAAAGAAAAATTCTATCTGTGTAGCACTTTGTACAACCTAGGACTATTCCTTTTATCAGAAAATGACATTGTTCTGGCCTAAGCCCAGTGGATAGAGTGAGCACTTGCTATGTGCCTGGCTCTGTGTTATATGATTTACATACATCATCTTGTAAGAGAATTCATCAGGAAGGTATTCTCTCCAGATTACATCTGAGAAAACCGAGGTTCAGGGAGATGAATGTTAACAAGTTCTTATAGGTAGGAATATTAGAATAGTGACTAAGATCTTGAGCTCTTAACAAGTGCTCTATGCTACTTCCCAAAACATTTCCGAAAGTGTTTGTATTCCACAAGATATAAATGGGAAAAGGCTTTGGATTGAGGGCATTTTCACAGTTGTCTCATTTTTGGTGGTGGTGACAGAGATGATTCTCTATTTTGTAAATTGCAAAGATAGTGATTGATGATTAATTCTTATTAACCCTTGCTGAGGAATGGTTTTCTTGACTGAAGTGAAGGAAATACAGGTGTTGGGGGCAGTGGGTGGATGGAAAGAAGCCCTTCAGACTATAGGCAGATTTGAATCCCTTAGAAGTACAACCAGGAGCTCAGGAGAGCCTGGGGTCAGGGAAATGGAAAAAGCCCAGTGTGAAGTTCTTAAGAGGCCCTAAATGTAGCTATATCAAATGACAGTGACTGACACTATTTTTATGGTGGTATTTGGTTGGATTAAAAATGAGAGCAGTAGAAATCTGGAGATAAGAGAAGGCTGGCAATTCAGAAATGAGATCATCAGGTATTTATCTTCAGTGTCCAGATAAGAAGGACAGATCTTAAAGGCAATATGATAGTCCCCTGGATGTGACCAGATGAGGAACGTAGTAATTCCCAGAGGACTTGATTGAAGCTGGAATACCTGGTGGGGGGTGGCATCTTCCTAAGTCTGGGAAGCCAGAAAGTAAGGGTGGAGAGTCTGGAGCTTGTGTATCCCAGGATGGTGTTTGAGAGAGAGAGAGAGAGAGGAGAGAGGGCAGGCATGCCCACTGACTTTATCAGGAGTAGAGATAAGGTATTGTATGATAAGGAATTAAATGGCCGGGTAGAGGTCAATATAAACAGGTGAGCATGGGGTGCCTGGGTGGCTCAGTCAGTGAAGCATCAGACTCTTGATTTCAGCTCAGGTCAGGATCTCAAGGTGGTGAGATCCAGCCCCATGTTGAGCCCTGTGCTGGGGATGGAGCCTGCTTAAGATTCTCTCTCCCTCTGCATCTCCCTCCCTCCACCCACGCTCTCTCTAAAAAAAAATAAAAAATAATAAACAGGTAAGTACGGGAAAGGAAATTTTTTCATAGAGATGGTAATGAAGGCCAAGGGAATGTTCTCCAGGACTGGTGGGTGGGAAGGGAAGATGCCCAAGCTCCATGTGGCTGACCTGCCAGATACGGAGTGAGGCAGACCCCTCGAACATGGGTCATGAGCAGAGCTGCTATTTTCACTCTGTTTAGGTGTCATCCTCATGAAGTCCCTTTACAGTCTTCACCCTGAAAAAGCACACACTGAAAATATTCTATTTAAAAAAATTAAAAAGATGTATTTTATCTGGATAGTGGTTAAACGGATGCTTGCTTTAAAGTTTATTTACTTATTTATTTTTAAGTAATCTCTACACCCAATGTGGGGCTAAAACTCACAACCCTGAGATCAAGAGTTGTGTCCTCTTCCGACTGAGCCAGCCATGGGCCCCAGGAGGCTTTCTTTAAAATTATTTGTTAAACTGTCCTGATACTTTTGGTGCACCTGTCTACATATGTATATATTGGAATTGAAAGACAAAAAACCAAGAGCACCAAGTAGAGCCCCTGGCCACGAGTCCTGTCATGCTCTCAGTCAGTACCTCAGTGGGCCAGCTCCATTTTCTTTAGAACATACACAGAGCGTGGCTGCCGGCTCTCCATTTTGAGTGTGAACTTCATGTTTCCCGTGGATTTCCACAGGATTGGGAGGGTAGGTGGCCTAAGGCAGCTAGGTGGCCATATCATCATCAGACGCCTTTGCATGTCTCATTCCGTCCAGTGGTCATGGAGTCAGACTTTGTGAAATATGAGAGCAAGTTTCAAAACCACATGAGTGGGACCATCGAGACGGCCCTAGGGAAGGTCAAGCTGAATGTTGGAGGCAAAGGACTGGTGGAAAGTCAGTCTTCTTTTGGAAACCTGAGGAAGCAGGAGGTGGACCTGCAGCAGCTCATCAGAGACTCCACTGAGAGGTAATGAGAATTCTGTTTGGCATTTTGGATTTTGGCATGTATCACCTTTAAAGGTCATTCAGTTGGACCTTTGTAAAAAGGGCAACAGATGGGAACTTTGCCCAAAAGCAAACATGATTGAATGTTGTGCTGAAACTTTATAGAGCTCGTACTTTAGCCTGGAATTTCTTGATTGTTCTTAGCTTGAGTGGGGAGACATATTTTTCTTTTTTTGACTGAGGTGTAATTGACATATAATGTATTAGTTTCAGGTGCACAACATAATTTGTTATTTGTCCCTATTGCAAGATGATCACCACAGTAAGTTTAGTTAGCATCTATCACCATACATAGTTGCAAATGTTTTTTCTTGTGATGAGAACTTTTAAAATTTATTCTCTCGGCAACTTTCAAACATGAAATACAGTATTATTAACTATAGTCAGTGTACTGTACATTACATCCCTAGGACTTATTTCATAACAGGAAGTTTTTACCTTTTGGTCTTTACCCATTCATGTACCCCTACCCTCCACTCTGGCAACCACTAATCTGGTCTCTGAATCCATGAGCTCGTTTGTTCGTTTTGATTCCATATATACGTGAGATTGGGCTCTTTCTGTCTTTCTCTGTGTGACTTATTTCACTTAGCATAATCCCCTCAAGCTCCATCCATGTTGTCCCAAATGGCAAGATTTCCTTCTTTTATGTGGCTGAATAATATTCCATTGTATATGCATTAAATTAGGTTCCTGACCCAATTCCAGCAGTGTCTGAGAATTCAACTCCCTGATGATACTGTCTACATAAAGATAGTGTCAGATTCACAGGGTAAGGGCTCAGTCCTAAAAAGACTGTCCTCAGCCCTTACTCTGTGTCGGATGCCAGCAGCAAGCCCAGGCTGTTCCTTGTGCTTCTGACTACGGGCACCACAGATTGGAGGTTCCCACGACCCCCTCCTTGGATTTCAGATGCCCTTTACAAGTCCAGGTTGTTAACTGTACTTCTGACCAACTGACTAAAAATCAGATTCCCGTGATCCCCTCCTTGAGTTCAATTAATTTGAAATATGAAACATTTTACATGGTAGATCACTGTTTTATTATAAAAGGATATAACTCAGGAACAGCCAGGTGGAGGAGATGCATGGGGCAGGGTATGGGCCTCCTGCTTTCTCCAGGTCACCACTCTTTCCAAATCTTCATGTGTTCACCAATCCAGAAACTCTCTGAACCCTGTCTTTTTGGGTTTTTATGGAGGCTTTATCACATAGTCGCAATTGATTAAATCATCACGGACCATTGGTGATTGATTCAACCTCCAGCCCCTCTTCCTTCCCTAGAGGTTGGGGAGGAAGTACTGAAAGTTAAAACCTTCTAATTACCTGGTTGGCTCCCAGGACAACAGCCCCCATCTTTAGGTTACCTAAGGGCTTTCCAAAAGTCACCTCATTAACATAACAAAAGACACCTTTATTGCTCTTATCACAGGAAATTCCAAGGGTCAGAAGTTCCATGCCAAGAACTGGGTTGAAGACCAAATATATATTTCTTACTATAAGTCACAATATAACATATATACGCCATATTTCTTTATCCATTCATCTATCTGTGGACACTTAGATTGTGTCTATATTTTGGTTATTCTAAATAATGCTGCAGTGAACATGGGGGTGCAAATCTTTTTGAGTAAATGTTTAAATACTTTGCATAAATACCCAGAAGTGAAATTTCTGGATCATATGGTAGTTCTATTTTAATTTTTTGAGGAACCTTTATACTGTTTTCCTTAGTGGTTGCACCAATTTATAATTCCACCAACAGAGCCAAGGGTTCCCATTTTCCCACATCCTCTCCAATTCCTATTACTTCTTGTCTTTTTGATACTAGCTATTCTAACAGGTGGGAGGTGATAGCTCATTGTGCTTTTGATTTGCATTTCTTTGATGAGTGCTATCAAGCATCTTTTCATGTAGCCATTGGCTATCTGTATGTCTTCCTTGGAAAAATGTCTCTTCAGATCTGCCCACTTTAAAAATTGATTTCTTTTTTCTATTGAATTGTAGGAGTTCTTTATATATTTTATAAACTCTGTATCAAATATATGATTTGCAAATATTTTTTCCCATCCAGTAGGTTGCCTTTTCATTTTGTTGATGGTTTCCTTTGTTGTGCAGAAGTGTTTTAGTTTGATGTAGTCCCACTTACTATTTTTGCTTTTGTTGCTTTTGCTTTTGGTGTCAGATTCAAAAAATCATTGCCAAGGCTGATGTCTAAGAACTTACCACCCATGCTTTCTTCTAGGAATTTTATGGTTTCAGGTGTAACATTAAAGTCTTTAATCCACTTTTTTTTTTAAAGATTTTATTTATTTATTTGAGAGAGAGAATGAGAGACAGCACAAGAGGGAAGAGGGTCAGAGGGAGAAGCAGACTCCCCGCTGAGCAGGGAGCCCAATATGGGACTCGATCCCGGGACTCCAGGATCATGACCTGAGCCAAAGGCAGTTGCTTAACCAACTGAGCCACCCAGGCGCCCTAATCCACTTTGAATTAATTTTTGTGGATGGTGTAAGATGGTGGGCCAGTTTCATTCTTTTGCATGTGGCTATCCAGTTTTTCTAATACCATTTATTGAAGAGACTGTCCTTTCCCCATTTTATATTCTTGACTCCTTTGTCATTAAATGACCGTATGTGCATGGTTTTATTTCTGGACTCTATTCTGTTCCATTGATCTATATGTCTGTTTTTATGTCCAAATCTTACTGTTTTGATTAGTGTAGTTTTGTAATATAGTTTGAAGTAAGACAGTGTGATGCCTCCAGTTTTGTTCTTCGTTCTCAAGATTGCTTTGGCTACTCAGGGATTTTTGTGGTTCCATTCAAATTTTAGAATTTTTAGAGTTTTTCCTTTCTGTGAAAAATGCATTGGAATTTTTTAAAAAGATTTTATTTATTTATTTTATAGAGAGATTGAGAGAGACAGAACATGAGCAGAGGGGAGGAGAGAGAGGGAGAGGGAGAAGCAGATTCCCTGCTGAGCAGGGAGCCCAAAATGGGACTCAATCCCAGGACCCTGGGATCATGACCTGAGCTGAAGGCAGACGCTTAACCAACTGAGCCACCCAGGAGTCACAATGCATTTGAATTTTAATGGGAATTACATTCAGTCTGTAGATTGTTTTGGATAGTAGGGACATTTTAGTGATATTCTAATCCATGAGCATGGAATATCTTATTATTTATTTGTTTTTCAATTTATTTTTATCAGGGTTGTACAGTTTTCAGTGTACAGAATATTCATCTCTTTGGTTAAGTTTATTCTTAGGTATTTTATTCTTTTTGATGCAGTTATAAATGGAATTATTTTCTTAATTTCTCTTTTTGAATGTTCATATCAGTGTATAGAAATTCAACAGATTTTTGCATATTGATTTTGTATCCTGGAATTTTACAGAATTTCTTTATTAGTTCCAACAGTTTTTTGGTGGGGTTTTTACGATTTTCTATTTGTAATGTCATATCACACGCAAATAATGATAGTTTCACTTTTTCCTTTCCTGTGTGGTTGCATTTTATTTCTTCTTCTTGCCTAATTACTCTGGCTAGGATTTCCAATATTATGTTGAATAAAGTAGAGAGAGTGAGCATCCTTGTCTTGTCCTAATCTTAGAGATAAGGCTTTTGGATTTTTTTAAAAAAGATTTTATTTATTTATTTGACAGAGACAGTGATAGAGGGAACACAAGCAGGGGGAGTGGGAGAGGGAGAAGGAGGCTTCCCGCTGAGCAGGGAGCCCGATGCAGGGCTAGATCCCAGGACCCTGGGACCATGACCCGAGCCGAAGGCAGATGCTTGACGACTGAGCCACCCAGGTGCCCCTCTTCTTTGTTTTTTTATTACAGTCTTTGTTTTAAAGTCTTTTTTGTCTGCTGTAAGTATAGCCAGCCTAGCTTTCTTTTGGTTTCCATCTACATGCAATATCTTTTTCCAACCCTTCACTGTCAGTTTGTGTGTCTTTACATCTTAAGTGAATCTCTTGTAGGCAGCATATAGATGGGTCTCGGGTGTTTTTTTTGTCTTTAATCCATTCAGCCACTCTTTGCATTTTTATTGGAAAATTTAGTCCGTTTACATTTAAGGGAAGCACTCTAAAAGGATGTTACTTCAGGCAAATATATACTTTTTAAAAAAATTTGCTGTTTATAAAATGCCAACAGGGAGAATGCTATGTCTTACATTTTTGAATATTGATATCAGAAGCAAGAAAATGACATTCCCCTCTGGCTCCTGCTAGCTTTCTGATTAGGAAAGAAGAAAGCAAATTAGGGGCTTTAGCAGAAGAGCTGGTTTTCAACTTTGAAATCTTGAAGAAAACCCCATAGTTATTCATTGCTTAGCTTGTAGTAAATACATTTTACCTGGTGTAACTCATTATTTTTACCTTATGTTTACTGAACAGTCAATAAAAATTTTGTTGAGTGCCTATATGTGCCATGTACTGTTCCTCATGCTTGGGATGCTGCAGTGAACAAAATGCCAACACTTCTGCTGTACATTCTAGTGGGGAGAGACACAAAAATGTACAACTTAGTAAAGTATATACTAAGTTGATGGGAATTGTCAGAAAAATATAGCAAGAAGAGGGATAGGGCATGCTAGGAATGGGGTTTATGATTTGAAAAAAGTGGCCAGAGAAGGCATTGCAGGGAAGTTGGCATCAGTGCAAAGATTTGAGGGAGGACAGATTCGAGTGTAGGGGTATCCTAGGCAAGAGTGTTGTGGGCAGGGGTCAGTGTGGCTGGAGTAAGTAAGCTGGGCAGGAGAAGGGGAGGCCTGAGGGGGTAAAAGGAGTGGATGGCAGGTCCTACAGGGACTTGCAGTCCGCTGTAAAGGCTTTAGCTTTTATTCAGAGTGAGATGGGAAGTGGCATGTGGGACTTATTTTTTAGAGGGATCATTCTGGCTGCTGGTTTGAGAGGAGACTAGATAAGTGGAAGCAGGGAGTCCAGTTGAGTGGTGATTGCAATCATCCTTGTGAGAGCTGATGTTTCAGTTTGTACATATGTGTGTTTTCCTGTGTAATTTTATCACTTTTTCTTTTTTTTACTCTTTTTCTTTTAAAACAGAAAATGCAACTCCAAATAAAGAGAAAACTCACTTGCATTTAGGTATAGGTGGTTTATTCTCACTTTTCCAACATTCTTAGGATTATATGAAATATAAAATACATTCACTCATTGAACAAAATTATGTTTAAAAAATTAATGAGTAAATACTACCATAAAAGTCATGTATCAAGCATTTAGTGCGTGGATTTTTGTATAGACCTTGAGAATGCTGAGGCAACTGCAGTCTGTAACTAACCGCCAGTGCTAAATGGACTTGAAAGACCTTGGCCATTATTCACTGCCTCCCGGTACTTCGTAGGACTCCAAGACTCTGGCAGGAATCCCCTTTTGGTCAGAGAACTTTAAGCTCTCTCTGGTGACATCGGGTGGAAGGGACAGCCACCTCTTTCTGTGACAGTCATAGTCTTTATTTTCCTTTCTCTGTGGCTTTTTTTCTTTGCTAGGGAGGCATTTTCCTTTTCTACTACAATACTTGGGACTCACCAGAAACATATCTGTTGTTTATCTGAAAATAAAATTTATCTGGGCATCATGCATTTTTATTTGCTAAGTCTGGCAAAAAAAAGGGGAAGAAGGACAGGTAGACTGGGAGTGTCCAGGGGCCTCTGCTTCTCAGTCATCAGACAGACCTCTATAGTTGAGCCCTTTTGTGCAATTTTGTTACTTCTATTTTATGAACCATGTTTGGCAGTGCTTTACAATCACATTTCCCAGCATAGGTTTTCCAAATCCTCTTTGTGATTCAGGTGTAGAAGGTAGTGCCAACAGGAAGCATATGGAGAGGGGTCAGTGAGTAGAGATAGAAGAAAATATTCTGAAGAGAAAGAAGTTCTTGCCAGCAGTTGTGAGTGGGAAGACAGGAAGAGGAAGGAAACAAGTATCTGCTGAGCACCTACTGTGTGCCAGGCACTTTATGGCACAGACACAAAGTGTGTGTTTACTCTGCACAATTCTCTTCTTTTACACTTAAGGAACTAAGGCTCAGGAAGGAAAAGGAACTTGTTTTCAGTCCCAGAGCTCAATTTGGATGCTGGAGCTGGGATTCAACCCAGGATTTTCTGGCGCCAAGGTTCCTGTTCTTTCCTCAAAATTGTGTTTAAGTGGATGTGAGGCAAAGAAACTGGCTGAGGTAAAAGTAGCTGAAGTTCTAGCATAGGATGTAAAGGTAAAGCATGAATCCAGGTTCCCAGCACAGTGGACCAGACACGTGCGTGAGCAAGCCTAGTACATGGCTAGGCCTGCCCACCTGGAGATGCCGTACACAGGGATGAGATCACCTCAGGAGGGTCTTTAGAAACCTGTTCATTGTAGAGGTGATGGGGAAGAGATGGCCTGGGGTGGGGATGGGGGTGACACCAGGAACATGGGAAGGAACACATTTAACATCTAGAAATGGAAGATGTGTCTTCTGACAGAGTCACCTCCTCCTTGTTCTGTTGCTAAGAGGTAAAGGTGAGCTACAGGGGAAGGAGAGGGATGGCAAGGGAAGACTCTCCCAGTCGTGGGACAGAGATCATGTAGAGCGAATATACTTCTTACTTCATGCTGGAATCATAAATTCTTATCTACATCGTCTGCCTATCTTTGGACTCCCACAACATCATTGGATTGATAAGGTGCTGTTTGACATACATGTGGCCTTGGGAGTGGTAATTAGTAATGCTTAAGTACTGTACATTCTTGAGGACTTATTTGCAGTCATTTTATTTCAGGTCATTTAGATAAGTTGTCATCTGTGTAAAAGTTATTTTAGCCCTCAGAATTCAGAGTATTAGCTCTATTGTCCATGAGATGTGTGTACATCTCAAAAACAAACTTCATCTATCCTTGAAAAAACAAGTGCCTGCATATATAACATTTATCTAGCATTGTGGGTCATGAAGGTATTCTACTGGAATTAACCTTCCAGATACCTGGAGCTGACCTCTTTGAATGCGAGCTCTGTGTTTATCTTAAAACATTCTTTTTTTAAAAAAAAGGTTTTATTTATTTATTTGACAGAGACACAGTGAGAGAGGGAACACAAGCAGGGGGAGCAGGAGAGGGAGAATCAGGCCTCCTGTTGATCAGGGCTCGATCCCAGGACCCTGGGATCATGACCTGAGCTGAAGGCAGACACTTAATGACTGAGCCACCCAGGTGCCCCTCTTAAAACATTCTTGATGGAAAACCATGCTAAGGTATATCAGGAACTTCTTTTTCCCCTTTTTTTTTTTTTTTTAAATGGAGAATACCATGGTTATTGAGATGTTTTCATAATGATTTGGATTCATGTTTTATTCTATCTTAAGATCCACCATTATTTTATAATAAACTCTCCTTTTTCTGCCTTGTCTCCCACTGTCAGCAGCCATTTGTTACTGCCTTAAGTATAATGACCACACTCCACCCCATCTCTGCCCCAGATCTCCTAGGGTCTTGGGGAAGTTTATTCCTGGTTAATAACTTCTGTAACTTGCTCTGTCACTTCTGCCCCTCATCTCAGTTTCCTCAGCTGTCGGTGAAGTATCTGACTAGATGACCTCTGAGGATTTTCTTCTGGCTAGATATCAGAAGTGAGTGGACTCCAGAGTACACACATCAGCCCCTTCTCCCCGAGTTCAGGCCTTGGTTTTGGCTGATTTCCAGAGCAGATACCATTCTCCTTCTCTGTTGTATGGTAAAGCAAATTCTGGTAAAACAGATTCAGGTTCTGAATGACTATGTGATAATTAGAAGTTGGACTCTTTGTTAAGAATTCTAACTTATAAACGCTGTGGAACTATATATCATGCCAGCAATGGTACGGCAATGACAAACCTTCATAATTACCTAAAATATTTCAAAATTACACTCAGTCTTATTATATCTAAATACTTCTGAATTCCAACGGTTTACACACAAAAAATTTTATTTTTATTTATTTACTTATTTTTTTAAAAAGGTTTTATTTATTTGACAGAGAGAGACAGCGAGAGAGGGAACACAGCAAGGGGAGAGGGAGAGGGAGAAGCAGGCTTCCCGCTGAGCAGGGAGCCCGATGCGGGGCTCGATCCCAGGACCCTGGGATCATGACCTGAGCTGAAGGCAGATGCTTAATGAGCCACCCAGGTGCCACAAAAAAGATCTTTCTCTTTAAACCAAGACATAGGAGCCATCTTTTTCTCCTTCACTGCCCCGGATTTCATTAATAAAATGGGATTAGTGTTCCCAAGGTATTTGTGTGAGAATTAAATGAGAGAATATAAACAAAGCATGGCGCATGGCAAGTTCGCATGGCATGTAGTTATTAGTGGGAACCCTTTTATAACTACGGCTGTTATCGCTAGCCCCAAGTAGAGCATGGTTATAAAAGCCAGGAAAGGTCAGAGCTGTCAGAGGGAAACGTGTGACTTAGCCTTTGAAAACAGAGCAGGGAGATGCCGAGTTTCAGAGGAGAAATAAAGTGACGTCCTTGGAGTTTCCGACGTGTAGCTTTTCTGAAGTTCACATCTTGGAGGAGGGAGGCAGCCATGTAGTCTCCCTTGTGAACCCCACCGTGGGAGGACTCGCTACCTTCAGGGAAGGTGGGAGAGGCTCTGGTTCCTGCCTTAGCCACAGCCTGGCTTCTTCTGAAATGAGTGTGGACCCTGACACAGAGCTGTGCCACCAAATCTGGAAGCAGGAGACTGTTCTCTCTGCATGTTTTGTCAAAGGAAGTGCTCGTTCGATTCTTGAATAAAGCTACACGGAGCCCTTGAACAACATCAGGAAGACGTTAGTGGGCCTTGCCTTGGTCATCACATTCTTTGTGGGAAATGCAGCTACGAAGCTTTCAAGGCCCCACCAAGTCCACTCTTAAAAAGGTACCTTTTCTGGGGCGCCTGGGTGGCTCAGTCAGTTAAGCGTCTGCCTTCGGCTCAGGTCATGATCTCAGGGTCCTGGGATGGAGTCCCGCGTCGGGCTCCCTGCTCCAAGGGAAGCCTGCTTCTCCCTCTCCCTCTGCTGTGCCTCCTGCTTGTGCTCTCTCTCTCTCTCTCAAATAAATAAAATCTTTAAAAAATAAAAAAAATAAAAGATGTCTTTTCTGAGACCCCAGGCCACACCCATCTCTGTGCTGTCTGAAAGTCAGTGAACTTACTGGTTTTTTTTTTTCAAATTATTGTGTGTCCTGGTTTTGGTCTTAGTTCTTAGGATTGGGGGTTCCTGGAAGTTTGTTTGACCTTCTGTTATTTTTATCCACAGTGTAAATCATGGCCAGCTAAATAACCCCTCATGTGGGAGACAAGGGTGTTCTGGGGCTTCTTTCCAATATTTGATCCTGGGAGTGGTTTTTATTTTTTTGCAGAACCCACCCTGTCCTGTCAGCTTTACTTTGACAGGCTACTTCAGATCTTTTTGGAACTAGGTAGGATTTACATCCTAAGGAGAGACGTTCAAGTACTGTATTCTTCTAAGATTGGTAGACGTTATCGTATTTCATCAAATCCAGGATGTCATCCATTGTAAGATGCACTGCTATTTTACGTATCACTAAGAAAGGACACTGCCAATTAAACCATGTCACCCATCAGTTTTAAAACATCCTGATTTCAGATGTTAAGATGTGGGAAAAAAATATGTGTTTTAAGATTGATGAGATGTGGTGTTCAAAATTGGATTGCCTGGAATGAGTCAAAGTTCAAGTTTAGATGAGCAGATGTTGATCCCACCTGGGCTCTTCACACAGGGTCTGACACATAGACTGTAGCCATCACTGAAATTGTCATCTTCTCTCTAAACCTGCTTCTTGGCCTGACTCCCTTTGAGGTGCTGGTTGGTGAGGCTTAAGTCCAGTTGTCTCAGCCAGAAATCTTAGTACCAGACGTGGCTCCTTCCTCAGCTTCTCTCCCATACCTAGTCTGGCTAGTTGACCCTACCTCTTCCGTTCTTTCTCACCTGTTCCCATGGTCCTGGCCTCACAACTGCTTCCCTGGTGCTGGCCTCCACCATCTCTTCTGTGGATGTCCACCGAGCCTCCTAGCGGATGTCTTCCTCTCTGGACCCACTGCCACCCCTCCCAGTGGGTACTCCACAGGCAGTGGGTTGGAGCATGTCCCTGCCTGGCTCGTGCCTTCTGTGCCCTCTGTGCTTTCTGGTGTCTTAGGATGATGTCCACACCCCTGTCTGGTTGACATGGCCTAGCTTTTGCTCTTTAGCGTCCTTCCCCACCATTCCCCCCCCACACTCTCCAGGCCAGTCCCCTGAACTTGTTTCAATTTCTGGGATTAAGCTCCAGGCTCTTTCTCACCTTCAGGCCTCGTCTGAAAGCTCCTTCACTTCTGTCCACACAGGTGCACAGAAGAACACAGACAGATTCACCTCCTCTGTTTCTGGCCAATTCCTCAGATTAGCCCCACTGCCTTCAGGAGCCATGTCACCCAACGATTCCCCTATTGGGACACAAACCAGTGTGACTCTGTGGGGTAACATATGTTGTACCTGCCTGCTTCCATGTCCGTGTTCCTCCCGGCACATCGTCTGGCTTACCTGTGGCCCCGCATGGTGCCTAAGGCATACTAAGCACTGTCTGCTTGAGCGAATAATTGGTTTGTCTTCATTTTACATCTGAGGAGCCTCAGTTGCTGACGTTAATTAGTCTGCCCGGACTCAGGATTTAAGCCCAGATGCACAAAACACCTAATTTTTCCAGTCTAGCTGCTGAAGCACAGAGTTTGGAAAGAAGAATGTCCCAAGGGCTCCTGCATGAACTCAGCTCAGCCTCAGCTCCACTTGTTTTATCATCTTACAGACCTGCCGAGTCTCATCCACTGGTGGCAGCAAATGGATTAGTCTGAAAGCTGAACGTCTCTGATTGTTCAGTTGTTTTTTCCTCTCTCTGCCTGGGTTGTATGTGAGCGAGATGAGGTGTCCTATAGACTATAATGTGAACAGAGGTGGAGCTGTCTCAGTGTGGGGGGCACCTTGTCATGTTGATAATCATGGGGGGTTGTGCCTTGATTTTTATTTTTTTCAGGCAACTTACAGTCCTGAAGTCACAGCCAAGTGAGAGAGAGAGCAAGGCCATTGTCATTAGATTACACCAGAGGCCCCAGGGTGCAGTAGTTCAGGTTTCTAGAGATTTCCTGACCCCTGCTCTGGGTTTGGTGTCTCTGGTGTGTGGGAAATTTCTTTCATGGTTGAAATAGAGTCTCTTGGTTGGTGGTGAGGAGCCAGCCCATGGGTGACTGCTCCAGTGTCCGGGGGGGTCTGCTGCTAGTCTCTGGGGAGCAGAAAGGCTGCTGGTCTGTTAACAAGCATGTATTTAGTACTTTCTGTATGCAACGCCCAGTGGAGGCCTTGGAGGGAGAGGGAAGATGGAAACGTGCGCTATGGACACGCTCATCTGCATTCTCATCCTGGCCATTATTAGCTGTGTGCCTTCAGGTCATTGGTTTATAAGCCCTCTGTGTTGCTTGTCTCCCTGTGGAATAAGGTGACAGTAACTTCAGGAGCCAGTTAGGGTGTCTCTAGTTGCAAAGAACCTCACATAAGAAATCATCTTGAGGTGGGATGAGCCACCCTTAACCCAAGTGAATGGTGGATGCTTAATCCAGTGGCTCTGTGGAGCCCCCCCCGTGGTAGCCTCCGTGCATTGCGCGTCTCAGTAGCCTACTCTTGGTCCCCAAATGGCTGCATTGCCAACAACAAGGCCCAAGGGCAGAAAAGCGGTCTCTTCCGTGTACCTCATTTTAAGAGGAAGGAAAAAACCTTGTGAGAACCCTCAGCAGGTTTTCCTGAGTTCTCAGTGGCCCAGAATTGTCCCAGTGGACCATCCTACTGCAGTCCCTGCTAAGAGCAATGGAATGACCAGGCTTGGCTGAAAGACCCATCTGTGGGGCTGGCTCTCCCCCTGCCATCCACCGACATCAGGCTCTCAAGCCTGAACAAACCTGGGGTGTGCAGCTAGTGGCGAAGCACACTCAGGGTGCCAGAACCTTCCAGGCCCCGAGGGCCCAGTGCAGCACCCGGAGGTGCTACCTGTCCCCCTTTCCCTCTCAGGGAGCATGCAGGCTTGGAAGGGGAAAGCATGTCCCCTCGAAGGGGTAAACAGGCAGATGGAAGCAGCATCGGCATCTGCATTTCAGGATTTTAGGGGGCGGTGCCCAAAATTACTCGTGCCACAGCCGCGGTAGGCGTTTTGCTGCATCTGTAGGCTGGAGGACGTTGGCTCTGGTAAGAGAAGCCACCTTCGCTGCTTAGTGAGCTGTCAGAAGAGCAGAGCTGAGCTCCTGAGCAGTGTGCGTGGACCTCGTGTCAGCAGCCTTTTATAGCGTGGCCCCAAGCGGGTCTGGGAGCACGCGCCTCTTTCGCTGCAGCTTTAGCCGATAACGTCACAACTTTCTGAAAGAAACACCTAAACTGCTAAGGCTTTAATCATCGGTGTGCATCTCTGGTTCTGTGGGTTAGTAATTCGTGCTTAATACTCTTGCAGTAGGAGGCCAGCCACCATCTTCTGGCGTCTTTGTAATGTCCCCAGTCTGTTCCCGGCTCTGGCCATCCTGCCCTTTCTCCAGAGCACCTCTGCGCCCCGTGCCTCTTGATGTTAGTTTTCAGAGCAGTGCAGCGGAAAGAGCACTGGTCCAGGAGTCAGAAGCCATGTGTCCCTTGGATGGAGTCCCACTAGTTTTATTTTTGCTCTTATTTCCCTGGCCTCAGGGGACACATTTAGAAAAATGTTGCTACAGCAGATGTCAGAGACATTACTGCCTGTGCTCTCTTCTAGGATTTTTATGGCGTCAGGTCTCACATTTAGGTCTTTCATCCATTTCGAGTCTATTTTTGTGTGTGGTGTAAGGAAATGGTCCAGTTTCATTCTTCTGCATGTGGCTGTCCTGGTTTTCCCAACACCATTTGTTGAAGAGACTATCTTTTTCCCATTGCATATTCTTTTCTGCTTTGTCGCAGATTAATTGACCACGTCATTGTGGGTTTATTTCTGGGCTCTCTATTCTGTTCTGTTGATCTATGTGTCTGTTTTTGTGCCAGTATCGTGCTGTCTTGATCACGACAGCTTTGTAAGATAGCTTAAAGTCTGGAATGGTGATGCCTCCAGCCTCCGGCTTTGCTTTCCTTTTTCCAAATTGCTTTGGCTATTTGGGGTCTTGTGTGGTTCCATATCCATTTTAGGATTTTTTGTAATTATACTGGAATTAAAACAGAATTATAGAAAAAAGCAGCTGTGTGTCCTGATTTTGGCTGTGTCACTAACGGGCCATATGCGTTAGTGCATTCAGGTGCGTCTGTAACCTCAGGGCGGGGTGGGGGGGTGAGAGGCAGTCTCCGTTGCCTTCTCAGGCCTCTGCAGACATTGCCAATCAGTCGTGGCTTTCTTGCCCCTCACTGCCTTGGGTTTGGCCTGGACTCAGCCTTGGAATCCTTTTCCCTACAGGTGGGCAGCTGTTGCTGATGGGTCCATCCGATGGGATACTCGAGATGCAACTGGTTTTCCACCCCAGAACTAGGAACCCCGGGGCCCTTGTAGTTTTATCATTTCTCTTTAGCAGAGTGGATAAAAGCTGAGGTTTCCTACTCTCGTGATGTCGCCTGCTTTTTGAGGGCCTTATGAGAATGCCATCGGAAACCCTATTCCTGTAGGACCTGTTATTATCAAGGGCTGTTACACAGGGGGATTGTGGCAACAGTGACTGCCTTGGTCTTGTTTGCTGAGCAATCACGAGCGTCTGTCCCAGTGCCTGGGTCATAATAGGACTGAGCTGTTTGTGGAGTTGAATGAATGAGTTTGGGGGTGGTGGTCTGTATGAGAAAGCATGCCTTCCCCTCGTCTCTGTAGGAGGAATCCTGGGGACTGCATTTGTGCTTTAGAAAAGAAAGCTGCTTCCCTCCTTCTTTTGGATATTATTAGAGTTGTAAAAGCCTTCTCTGGATTTCTTCTCTCTCAATTTGCATTTTGGCTTTCAAAGCCTTCAAGATAGAATTCCAAAGTAAAGCTTCAGCCTGGGAGACGAGGCAGCTTCACTGGGGCTGGGGCTGGGGAACTATGAGGTGCCTTAGGAGAGGAGCCTGTCTTCCTGCTGGCTGCCCTCATCCCCAGCAGCTGCGCCAGCTCTGAGCCTCGCTTCCCTCCCACCCTCTCCGCCTGTTCCTTCCCAGTGGCTCCCGTATCTGTTCTGTGTCTGTAGAGCCGTTCCTTAATGGCTTTGAGGGTCCGCCTCCTGGCTGAGGGTTCACCTCACGAAGCCCCCTGAAAGTTGTCGGCATGTCTTTGACCAGCCTGGACAGCATTCTCCCTGCCAGTAGTGGATGAAAGGAAGTACGTACGGTGTGGTCCCTGTGTGTAAGGTCTCACTAAACAGAAGCCCCGTAGCCAGTTCTCAGTTTCCAGGTATGCAGACCGAGGCTCAGAGAAGGTAGCAACCTGGCGTGTGGGAGATAAAGCTGGGGACCAGCTCCAGAAGAACTGCAGGGGTTTGTGGCACATGGAGCGGCCAGGTACATGGGAGCAGGATGAGCCTGCGGCGCCTGGGGGCTCAGTCACTGAGCGTCTGACTCTTAATTTCGGTTTAGGTCATGATCTCGGGGTCCTGAGATCCATCCCTGCGTGGGGCTCTGCGCTCAGCGTGGAGCCTGCTTGAGATTCTCTCTGTGCCTCTGCCCCTCCCCTGCTTGCACACATGCTCGCTCTCTCTCTCTCTCTCTCTCTCTCTCTCTCAAATAAATAAATAAATAAATAAGATCTTTGGGGTGCCTGGATCGCTCAGTCAGTTGAACTTCCAGCTCTTCGTTTTGGTTCAGGTCATGATCTCAGCATCTTGGGATCCAGCCCCGCGTTGGGCTCTGTGTTGAGTATGGAGCCTGCTTGAGATTCTCTTTCTCTCCCCCTCTGCCCCTCCCCAGCTTACGCAGGTTCTCTCTCGCTCGCTCTCTCAAATAAAATAAATAAATCTTTAGAAAGGAGGAGGATGATCCCACAGGAGAACGGGAGCAAGAGGGAGGGTGTCCAACAAGTGCACTGAGTGAGGAACGGGCACTCTTCTCCCCATTCAGTGTTACCCCCTTCACTCACCTCCAGGTGTGTGCCTTAGGTCTAACCCTTTCAGATTGATTATATGATGTCTCCATCTTGGTGGTCTTCTGTTCTTGCTTTCGTATTGTTGTCCCCCAAGAAGAGAAAAGCACCTTGGGCTGTCCTTAAAAATATGTGTGAAGAGGACAAAGAACATCTGGCTGTTCATTTTCTTAATGGGAGAGCTTCTGCCTCCTTCCTCCTGTGGACATTGATCCCTGGCCAGACTGGGGAAGGGATCATTTTTTTTTAATTGACGTATAATTGATACATCACATTATATTAGTTTCAGCTGTACAACGTAATGATTCAATATTTGTATACATTGCTAAATGATCACTAATGTCTAGTTAACATCTGTCACCATATGTAATTGCAAATATTTTACTTTCTCGTGATGAGAACTTTTAAGATTTATTCTTCTAGCAACTTTCAAATATGCAATATAGTAGTCCCCCCTTCCCATGGGGGATATGTTCCAAGATCCCAGTGGATGCTTCAAACCATGGATAATACCTAACCCTTTGCATTTTATACACACACACACACACACACACACACCAAAATAAAGTTTAATTTATAAATTAAGCCTAGTAAGAGATTAACAAGAATAATAATAAAGTAGAACAATTCTAACAATGTACTGTAATAAAAGTTATGTGAATTTGGTCTCTCTCTCTCAAAATATCTTATGTACCATACTCATCCTTCTGATGATGATGATGTGAGATTATAAAATGCCTATGTGATGAGCTGGGTGAGGTAAATAATGTAGGCACTGTGATGTAGTGTAAAGCTATTATTGACCTGATGATTCATCAAAAGGAGGATCATCTGCTTCCAGACCATGGCTGACCATAGGTAATTGAGACCACATATAAGAGGGGCCTGCTGTACAGTACTTTTTAAAAAAATATTTTATTTAAAAATATTTATTTATTTGACAGAGAGCGAGAACGGGAACACAAGCAGGGGGAGTGGGAGAGGGAGAAGCAGGCTTCCCGCTGAGCAGGGAGCCCGATGCGGGGCTCGATCCCAGGACACTGGGACCATGACCTGAGCCGAAGGCAGCCGCATTAATGACTGAGCCACCCAGGCGCCCCTGCACAGTATTATTAACTGTAGTCACCATGCTGTACGTTACATCCTCATAACTGACTTATAACGGGAATTTTGTACCTTTTGACCCACTTCATCCATTTTATCCACCCCCAACCCTCACCTTTGGCAACCACCAATCTGTTCTCTGTATCTATGAGTTCTGTTTTTTGTTTTTCTGAATTCCATATATGAGATCATACTGTATTTGACGTTTTAAGTCTGACTTATTTCACTTAGCACAATATCCTTAAGGTCCATCCATGTTGTCGCCAATGGCAAGATTTAATTCTTTTTTATGGCTGAATAAAATTCCATTGTATGTATATACCACATTTTCTTTATCCATTTGTTCATTGGTGAACACTTAGGTTATTTCTAAGTCTTAGCTGTTGTAAGTGATACTGCATTGAATGTGGGGGTGGATATATCTTCTCAAGTAAGTGTTTTTGTTTTCTTTAGATAAATACTCAGAAATGGAATTGCTGGATCATATGGTGGTTCTATTTTTAAATTTTTGAGAAATCTCCATGTGATTTTTTTCATAGTGGCTGCACCAATTTACATTCCCACCAACAGTACACAAAGGTTCTCTTCACATCCTCACCAACACTTGTTATTTCTTGTCTTTTTGAAAGTAGCCATTCTAACAGGTATGAGCTGATATCTCATTGTGGTTTGGATTTGCATTTCCCTGATGATGAGTGATGTCGAGCACCTTTGCATGTACCCATTGGCCATCAGTATATCTTCTTTGGAAAAATGTCTATTCAGATCCTCTGCCCATTTTTTTTTTTTTAGGATTTTATTTATTTATTTGACACAGACACAGCGAGAGAGGGAACACAAGCAGGGGGAGGAGAGGGAGAAGCAGGCCTCCCGTGGAGCAGGGAGCCCGATGTGGGGCTTGATCCCAGGACCCGGGGATCATGACCTGAGCCGAAGGCAGATGCTTAACGACTGAGCCACCCAGGCGCCCCCTCTGCCCATTTTTTAATTGGATTGTTTTTCTGCTGTTGAGTTTTATGAGTTCCTTATATATTTTGGATATTAACCCCTTATCAGATATATGGTTTGTAAATGTCTTCTCCCATTCAGTAGGTTGCCTTTTCATTTTATTGATGGTTTCCTTTGCTGTGCAGAAGTGTTTTAGTTTGATGTGGTCCCGCTTGTTTGTTTTTACTTTTGTTGCTTTTGCTTTTATTTTTGCTTTTGGGGTCAGATTAAAAAAAATCATTGCCAAGACCAATGTTAAGGAATTTATCACCCATGCTTTCTTCTAGGAGTTTTATGGTTTCAGGTGTAACATTCAAGTCTTTAATCCATTTTGAGTTAATTTTTGTGGATGGTATAAGATAGTGGTTCAGTTTTGTTCTTTTGCATGTGGTTGTTAAGTTTTCCCAACAGTATTTATTGAGACAGTACTTTCTCCATTGTATGTCCTTGGCTGCTTTGTCATAAACTAACTCACCATATGTGCATGGGTTTATTTCTGGGCTCTCTATTCTGTTCCAATGATGTATGGGTATGTTCTTATGCCAAGACCATACTGTTTTGATTCCATAGCTTTGTAATACAGTTTGAAATAAGAGGGTATGATGACTCTAGCTTTGTTCTTCTTTCTCAAGATTGCTTTGACTTTTCAGGGTCTTTTGTGGTTCCATACAAATTTTAGGATTGTTTGTTCTAGCTCTGTGAAGAATGCCATTGGGATTTTGATAGGATTACATTGAGGCTATAGATTGTTTTGGGTCATATGGACATTTTAACAATATTAGTTATTCCAATCCATGAGCAAAGACTATCTTTCCATTAATTTGTGTCTTCATTTTCTTTCATCAGTATCCTATAGTTCTCAGTGTACAGGTCTTTCACCTCCTTGGGTAACTTTATTGCTAGGTATTTTATTCTTTTTGCATAATTATAAATGGTATTGTTTTCTTAATTTCTCTTTTGATTATTTGTTACTAATACAAAGAAATGCAACAGATTTTTATATATTGCTTTTATGTCCTGCAACTTAACTGAATTTGTTTATTCTAACAGTTTTTTCGTGGAGTGTTTAGGGTTTCCTATATGTAATATGTCATAGGCAAATAGTGACAGTTTTTCTTTCCTGATTTGGAAGTGTTTTATTTCCTTTTCTTTCTTAAAAAAAATCTTTTCTTTAAGAGATTTTATTTATTTATCTGAGGGAGAGAGACAGAGATAGTGACAGAGATTGTGACAGAGAAAAAGTGGGGAGGAGAGGGAGAAGCAGGCTCCCCGCTGAGCAGGGAGCCTGATGTGGGACTCTATCTCAGGACCCTGGAATCATGACCTGAGCCGAAGGCAGGCACTTCACCACCTGAGCCACCCGGGTGCCCCTTATTTCCTTTTCTTGTCGAAGTCCAACTAGGACTTCCAATACCATGTTGAATGAAAGTGGTGAGAGTGGGCATCCTTGTCTTGTTCTGATCTTAGAGGAAAACCTTTCACATTTTCATTGTTGAGTATGATGTTAGCTGTGGGCTTGCTATATGTGGCCTTATTATATTGAGGTATGTTCCCTCTATACCTACTTTGTTGAGAGTTTTTATCATAAATGGATGTTGACTTTTCTGCTTTTTCTGCATCTATTGAGATGGTCATATGATTTTTATCCTTCATTTTATTGATATCATAGAGCATACTGATTGATTTGCAGATGTTGAACCAGCCTTGAATCCCTGGAGCAAATCCCACTTGATCACGGTATATTCTCCTTTTAATACATTGTTGAATTTGACTTGCTTATATTTTGTTGAGGATTTTGTGTCTGTGTTCATCAGGGATATTGGCCTGTAACTCATGTTTTTTGTGGTCTCCTTGTCTGGTTTTTGTATCAGGGTAATGCTGATCTCATAAAAGGAGTTTGGAAGCATCACCTCCTCTTCTATTTTTTTGGAAGCATTTTTGAGAAGGATTAATTAATTGTTTTTTGAATATTTGGTGGAGTTCACCATGGAAGCTGTCTGGTCCTGGGCTTTTGTTTGTTGGAGGTTTTTAATACTGATTTGATCTCCTTACTAGTAATAGGTGTGTTCAGATTTTCTATTTCTTCATGATTTAGTCCTGGTAGGGGAGGGAGATTTATTCCAACCATGCCTTTTAGAATTTATGTAATAAGTTATTCATTTATCCATCGCCTAGGTGGAAAGTACAGGCATAGAGACCAATAAAAAGAGCAGGGTACTCCATCCTCCAGGAGCTTACAGTTTGTCCAGAGGTCTTTTTTTTAATAATAAATTTTATTAAAAGATTTTATTTGAAAAAGGGAGCCCAAGGTAGGGAGGAGCAGAGGGAGAAGAAGAAGCAGACTCCCTGCTGGGCAGGGATTCCCAATGTGGGGGGGCTTGATCCCAGGACCTTGGGATCATCACCTGAGCTAAAGGCAGACGCTTAACTGAGACATCCAGGAGCTCCTAAAAATAAATTTTTTTGAATAACTGATATGTTCACATGGTTTAAATGTCAACAATCAAAAGAGAAAAGGTAAAGAGTCTCCTCCCCTGATCTTCCAGCCATCTAGTTCCCTGCTCAAGAGGTAACTACTGTGGATAGTGTCTTCTGTCTCTTTCTGAAGACATTCTGTCCATGTTGTTCAGTGGCTCTTAACAGGGCCTAGGGAGGTGGAGCTAATCAGGACAGTGTGGGGAAGATTTTCTAAGGGTACATGGCTGCAGCCATCAGGCGATGGGGTCAGAGAGGACCGGCAGGCAGAGAGATTCTGAAGAGGATTCCCGGAGGGCTTGGGCATAATCCCTGCTTCCAGCCCCAGCCATGGGTCTAGCTAGACAGGCAAGATATTTACATGTGGGAATGGACATAGTAGTACAAGATTTCACTACAGGTGAAGGTCACATTCCTGGTATAGCGAGACAGTGCCCGCCCCCAGAGGAGCAAGATAGCCGCAGTGGGTCTGCCGTGGCTGGGTGGGGCTTTAAGAAAGGTTACTGTCTTTGGGCGCCTCGGTGGCTCAGTAGGTTAAGCATCTGCCTTCAGCTCAGGTCATGATCCTGGGGTCCTGGGATTGAGCCCCGCATTGGGCTCTCTGCTCAGCAGGGAGCCTGCTTCTCCCTCTTCCTCTGCCTGCTGCTCCCCCTGCTTGTGTTCCCTCTCTCTGTGTCAAATAAATAAAATCTTTTTTTAAAAAAAGAAAGGTTACTGTCTTCAACTTTTCTGGGCCTCCTTGTTCCTCATTTATGAAACCCCTAAATTAGGGTTTTAAACTTTTTTTTCCTTGAACCCCTGTAGCAGTCTGAAAGAACCCATAGACTTCTTTAAATGCATACATGAAACATGCAGGATTATAAATGTAAATGAATGACACTGAAATATGGTGGTTTCCTCACTTGGTGGCCCCAGGGTAGTCCCAGCGCACAGAGACTCCTGCTCTGAGAAGGGCCACGGCCAGGTTCTGGCTCCCATGGACTGCTCTGCATCTTGGCACTGCTTGGGGCCTGGTGGTGTTCACTAGGACAAGGGGGTGGGAAAAAGTCCCTCTGAGGTTGCTTTGCAAAGAGTCAAATGAACAATCCCTTTCTCCCCATAATTAGCTTCCCTTCTGTCTACACAGGGCTCCTCTCCTAACTGAAGATGACTAGGTTTGTCCTGTGTTTGGTTTCCCAAAGGTGGCAGCATTGTTCTGGGAAGCAGAATCCCAGCCACCTGGGTGGGGAGTGGCTGCCCTCACAGCCCTGCTTCTGTAGCCCAGTGGAAAATTTCTGAGTTGGCCTGCATGGGTCTTACCCGTGTTTACTGTCTCCTCCCTGGTCACCGGAGTCATAGCCTTGGAGGTGGACCGTGGCCTGCCAAGCTTCTGTTCCCAGCGTGTGGTGGGCCACTAGGCCTCACAGGTGCATGTCTCAGGGCTGGCCTGCCAGCAGATGCAAAAGAAAGTTAGATGCCTGCAGTTGACTTTTTACCCTCCTCCTTCCGGTGTTTGGCATGGGGGCTCTGGAGGGAGGTCAGTCAGTGTTTTAAGCGATGGAGTCTTGGGTGGCTTAGGCCAAATTTTTCTTTGCAAATAATTCAGCATTGGAGTTGCTCCTTCTGATGTGTGTGTTCACGTGGGCTGCAGTTAGTACCTGAACTGTAATCGAAGCAGTCGATTTTTAAGAATCTACTAGAAGCTGAAATTGCCTTCAGCATCAGAAGGGCCTAGTTCACATGTCATTGAAAGTTTCTAAGCAAGTGAGTGAAAAAGTGCCTCCAACCCAATTAAATGACTCATAATTCCCATCAAGTGCACCCAGTGGGGTTTATGTGGGGGACCTCAGCAAAGAACGCCAGAAGGTAGCTGGAGCCTGCTGGAGTTTGTGTGGCATTTAACTCTGTGCTCACTGCATGTCATTTCATCTAGACCCTATAACAGCCCCATGAGAGCATTGTTACCATCCGTTTATCCACAAGAAAGGCAAGTGCAGAGGTGGAGTGATTCACCCAGCTGGAGGGCAGATCTGGGATTCGAAACCCAGTGGGCAAGCTCCAAGCCCCTGTTTCCTATGCCTTCCTGGAAATGTGCATCTGGACAGCTTTTTAAAAATTGTTTTTGTCGATTTATTTTTATAAACCCATGATTTATTTATTTATTAGTAACTCTGTACCCAAGGTGGGGCTCAATCTCATGACCCCATGGTCAAGAGTCTCATGGTCCTCTGACTGAGCCAGTGAGGTGCCCCATATTATTTATTTAATATGTGTGAAACATTGCTATAATTTGCATTTCTTTGAACACTACTGAGATTGAACAGTTATTCATGTGTCTATTTTTTTAAATTGTAATAAAAATATATAACATAAAATCTGTCATTTTAACCACTTTTAAGTGTAAGTTCAGTGGCACTAAGTACATTCACACTTTCTTGCAACCATCACCACCATCTATTTCTAGAACTTTTTTGTCACCCCCAAACAGAAAGTGTCTAGCCATCGAGCAAGAACTGCTCATTCCTCCAACAGCCCCCCAGCCCCTTCTTGAATCTACTTTGTCATTATGAATTTGCCTAGTCTAGGTATTTCATATAAGTAGAATCATCCAGTATTTGTCCTTTTTGCCTGGCTTATTTGACTTAGCATACCGTCTTCAGGGTTGGTTCATGAGGTAGCATGCCTCAGAACATTATTCCTTCTTATGGTTGAATAATGTCTCATTGTTTTGTCTGTCTGTTGATGGAGTTTACACCTGGTCGGCTTTTCACACAGAGACAGGACCTTACAACTACTCACTCCTGTTCTGGGGATACTTTCTGAACCCTGGCAAATTTGTGTTTGTCCCAGGTCGGGGGTGACCCTCCACTGTGTGTGGTTAGAGGTGCTGCTGAATTTTTTAAGGTAACTAGCCTTGGTCTATTTAAAAAGATCAAGAGGGGGGCGGTGTCTGGGTGGCTCAGTCAGTTGAGTACCCAACTCTTGATTTTGGCTCAGGTCATGATCTCAGGGTCATGAGATCAAGTCCCGGGTCCGGCCATGCACCGAGCGTGGAGTCTGCTTGTCCCTCTCCCTCTGTTCCTCACCCACTCACTCTCTCTCTCAAATAAATAAAATCTTAAAAAAACAAACAAACCAAAAAGCTCAAGAGGAGCACTACGGTTGCTCTTGTGCCAACACCAATTCTAATTGGGTTCTTTCCCTGTCCGTTCTGTAGACAGATAGCGTCAGAGGGGTCCGCAGGGGTTATTTGTTTACTTCTAATCCTCTCCTGTAGATGGAAATTTAGCCCGTGTTCGAAATTCTCCAGGGTAGCCACCCGGGAGCCCCAAGTCTCTGCTGGGGGACCCTGGGCAGGCCATGTCTATCTGGCTTCAGCGACTGCATCTGTAAAATGACATTAAAGTCCTTCTTAGAGATTATGCGTCCTTCCCAGACAGGTTAAGAAGTTCCTTTCTAATTCTACTCTGGGTTCTTCCTTCTACTTGTATGTTAAGCTTGTGCCTCTCTCCTCTTTGAGAAGCCACTGGTCAGCGTCCCCCCGCAGTAATCCCACGTTCCTGTGATGAGATGACAAAGCCCACTCCCGGGGTGCAAGGCCCCCCACCCTTTGGGTTGCTGTGTGATAGGGGCGCCCTTCCCTCCTAGCAGCCTTTCTCTGAATGCCTGGAAGCGCTGGGTGGCCTGGGGAAGTGAGATTTGTCTTTCTGGATGAACTGCTCCCTCTGTCATTGCCAGGAAATCGACGATGCTGGTGGCTGGCTACCTGTTTACTCAGCCACGGGAGAGGAGAAAATCCATGCTGCCTCAATATCCTCTGAGGCACTAGGCCGCTTACAGCCAATTTTCTTTTTCAGAGCAATAAATCTGAGGGACCCCGTGCTGCAGCAGGTGCTGGAGAGGAAGAATGAGGTCCTGTGTGTCCTGACACAGAAGATAGTGACGACGCAGCCATGTGTGATATCAGAGCACATTCAGATAGAGGAGAAGTGCGGCGGCATGGTG
The DNA here is from genome assembly GCF_037043125.1 of Eumetopias jubatus. Lineage (NCBI taxonomy): Eukaryota > Metazoa > Chordata > Mammalia > Carnivora > Otariidae > Eumetopias > Eumetopias jubatus. The sequence continues at coordinate 57,983,920 of NW_028274820.1, read as the reverse complement.
GGGATCCAGACCAAGACAGTGCAGGTGTGTGCAGGCGCAGCGTGTGGGCTCAGTGGCCTCTCTGGTCCCCGTCCTCAAGGCGGGAGGCAGGGGCCTCTTTGGGGGTGTCTTCATTTGTCCAGACTCTTCTGTAGTGAGCCAATAGAAATCCACTTCAAATTGGCTTGAACGAGAAATAACTTATTGGCTCTGTAACTGAAACGTTCAGGGTCGTCTGGCTTCGCTCACTGCTAGTTCAAAATTCAGAATTGCAGAAAGCCGCGTGTGCCGCCTTCCCTGGGGGTAGATCCCCCTCAGGTGGGCGCTGTCCTGGTGGTGCGGCTCTCGGCCTGCCTGCTGCCACCCCGGGGGAGAGTGTGCTCAGGGTTGGCTCTCACTGGACCATCCCTGGTTGTACCTTTCAGGAGAAGCAGACCCGAGGCCAGGGCTACAGGGCCCTCAGAATGGCCACGCGGGCTTGGTTGCTTCCCCAGAGAAAATGGGTCAGAGGAGTACTGACCGCATCAATGCACAGGTATCTGCCAGAGCCCCTCGGAGCCAGGGGTCTCAAAATGATTACTTTGAGATCAACGGCCTCCCATCCTTCGTGGACTGAGTGAGGGAAGGTAAAAAGCAGTGTATGTGTCTATATACACATAAACAGAAGCTTCTGGATTAAAATAGAGACAGTCTTATCAGGCTGATCCCTGAGCCAGTACTGAACTTCTGTGGAACAAGAGGCTACCAACCCCAGACTGTTTCCTCCACAGCTTGCCATGGTGCCTGATGTCCTATTCTTAGACATTTGCTTCCTGGGGTGCCTTTTGGCTTTTGCTAGAGGACCCGGGAAAGTTGTATTTGGAAAGGAAGTGGAGACAGAGGTCCGGTATGCAGCTGGACTCTCGCTGGGGCAGTGATGAGGGAGGTGCCTGACAGGAGACAGCTTTGGCCAGCCCTGCCGGTGTTTCTGCCCGTGGTGGTCCCCCCACCGTAGGCCTGGTGCCTGCCTAGGAATCAGGAGGCTGGCTGTCCTCATACCAACCGGGATCAAGTTGCTAAAAGGAGTCTCTGATCTCCAGTGTGTAGGCAACGATCTTCTCCTTAGACCATCATGGGAAAGGGTCATATTTGTAACAGTGTTGGAAGGAGAGAGCTATGGTGCCTGACTGCTTGGCATTTCCTGGCAATCCTCCTCTCATCCTTACCTCTCCTCCCTCCTGCCCCCCCCCCCCACCACATTTGTTTAACACACAGTGTGTTGTCGACAGGAGTCTGGAATGATGTCCTTTTGGGGGCTCCTCGCTCTTAGCTTAGTTCTTCCAGTCAGGCTTTGACATTGTTTGGATTTTCATCATTGTCCGGGATGTTGAAGTGGTTACCCTAATCCTCTGTGAGGGAAGTGAGAAGTTACCCTATTTATCTTCTTTATTCAGTACCATAGACCTAGCCTCACTGTTGCCCACACTCTGGAATCCCGCTTTTGTGTCCCCACTGAAGTTTGCTCATTGACTCCCAATGTGTGCACTACATCATGAGGCCCACAAGGATAAAATCCTTACGTCTGCTGGCCGGCTTCTCTTTTCTACTCCATCCCTTGGGCATTTGACAAATGCCCCTCGTGCTCAAGGCCCTAGGCCGACCATGGTGGGGAGGCAGAGAGAAGCCTGGGGGAGGCTGAGCACACAGATGGCATCATGTACTCTCACTCACAGGTGTCCACAAAGGAGGATGGGAATATCATCAAGGACACCAATGTGGTGCTGGAGATCCCTGCTCCCACCGCCCTCGCCTATGGCATCATCGAGTTGTATGTGAAACTGGACGGCCAGTTCGGTGAGTGCTGCCTTCCGCTCTGGGTATTAGAGGAAAGAGAGGGGAAGCACGGGGGGTGTCCCAGGACAACGGGGGCAGGTGGGCTGCGTTGGGAGGACATCGGGCTGGGCGAGCTTTCACCAGCATGGCACAGGGTCAGCAATGTGGGCTGTGCCATCAGAAGACCGGGTCTCAGCCCTGGTGCCGTGGCATCCTGTGGGGCCTCAAGCAAGTTGTGGGTGTCACTGAGTCTTGACTCCCCATGTCTGGAGGGGGAGAGACATTCCGTCGTGGAGCTGTGGTCACAGTTGGATGAGCACACCAAGTGCCTGGCGCAGTGGTTGTTTATTACGTACTCCGTCTCAACTCTTAATCTTACTGTCCTCAGCGGCATCTCACCTTCCTTCCCCCGCGGTGTGAAGCCAAAAACATGACACTTGACCTTGCTCTGCTGATCACCAGTGTTCAAAGCTGGGAGATCCTGGTCATTGCATCATTTGAAGAAAATACGGGCTTTTGCTTTGCTCGTGTCTGTGGATCTTAGATGCTTATGGCCCCTCCCTCCTGCTCGTCCTGGGAGGAGGTTGTGTCAAGCCCAAGAAAACTGACCACTTCTGGGGGCCAGGAATGAATAAATGTAACATAATGATTGACTTGTTAAGGCATGGTGATGTCATAGTTATGTTTATAAAAAAGAGTCTTCGTTTTTAGAGATTTATACTGAAGTCTTCACAGATGAAATGGTAACACGTCTGTGGTTTGCTTCAAAAGTGATCTGGGTGAAATGTAATGTGTGTGTGCACGGGGTCCGGAGAGGTAAAGAGCGATCGTCAGAGCTGGTCAGTGGGTATGTGGAGGTTTATTGTACTGCTCTATTCTTGTGCCATTTCACCTTTTCCATAATGAGAAAGTTTTAAAAGGGGTGCCATAATAGACCATGCACATATCTATTGTGGTCTCCTGCTCCGCTCCCCCCCGCTTTGTTCTCTGCGAGGGTTGGGAGGAGAAAGTAGTCCAGGAGTCAGCCTTTTGTGTGCACTTGGCCCACGCGGGGTCACCCTGCCACGGAGCCACAACTACAGGCACTCAGAATGTGGACTGTCCCCACGGGACAGTCACAAGCTCCTGGGCCATGTGAGACATGGGATGCAGTGGCAGAGACTCCCTCTTTCTTTTCCCAAGTGGAGCAGCCTGCCTTTCATGGAGGTGACGAAGAGTGAGGGTGTCAGTTTGAAGAAGCTGGTCTGGAGAGGTTGGTCAGGGGCACATGAAATACCAGGAATATCAAGAATCATGACCTACAGGCTTTAGGCCATGGTTCCAAATTTGTGTCGTCGGCATTATTATTTTATTTGGTCTCTTTGGAAGACTTCTGTGGGGATTAAGAGGATTATTAAGAGGATTCAGTTGTCCCTCCGGTTTTTGTTATCAGCATGTTACCATATGCATGTACATGACTCCACACTAAGATGTTTAGGCCTGGTTATCCTGTCCAGATGGGCTGGCACTTTTATAAGCCTCTTGAAAGCTTGGTCTGCACCCGAGGCTGCCCATGAGTGCTCTGAGGACCTTTGGTGGCTGGGGACCAGCCTGGGGCTGCTAGTCAAGGTTGTGGCCCCTGCGGGGAACCCCTCCCTGTTTCTCCGAGGAGGTGGCCGTGTCCTGCTCTCCTTGCAGTCCTGTCGGGGGCACCTGTCACTCCCACGGGGAACCTCTCTTTTCTCAGACGGGGTTGGAAAGACATAGCCTTGTGTGGTGTGGCTCCTGTTTGCATTTCAGTTTCAAGCCTTTTATCTTGGCTGGCTTCTGCTGTCTTTGAAAATAAACTCCTCTTTGTGCTGTGGAGAAGAGGTGCCCGGGGAGGGGAATTCTGGAGGTTCTTCTGGCTCCCTCCGCAAGCCCTGGCCTAGGAAGCCCCGCTTCATTGCTCTTTCCTGCTGCCGACTGTCATGCCTGTGCAGCCTGGTGGCCGGGCTGACATTGCATGTGACTCACTGCCTAATTCTTAAGCCAGTTCTGCTTTTTTCCCATTTTCCTGTGTTTTCTGTTGCTCTTGCCACAGAATATTCTGATCTGGCTTCATAAACATAGACCTGCAGGGGCCAGAAGGGCCCTTAAGAGGCTGCCTGGTCTCCTCCCACCTTTTGGGAGGAAATACACGTGACAACAATCCTGTTTGTCCTCTGAAACTTTAAGCAGAGGCTGACTCCCTCTGTGTCCCTTGGGGGAGGCACCTGTGCGGCCTGTCCTCACCAAGAGATTCTCTCAGCCACGACCCCTTCCTTCACCAACAGCTCCTCCTTATAGCCAGTCAGAAACATCACTTTATAGTCTTGAACTTTCGCCTTGTGCTTTGTATAATCAGGCATTATGCCACTGTCCTTTCAGCGTGTCCTTCTGATTGGATGCCCCGTGGACAGGAGCCTGTGCTCCCCACCCTGCCTGGGCCTGTGCCCTCCTCGGCTGGTCTGTTGGCCTTGAAAGCATCTCCCTACTGGGTCCCACCACACACTCTTAATTGGCTCCCCTGCTTCTCCGAACCTTTCCCCATCTGTTCCATCTTAGCAGTATAGCTAATGTGACTATTTAAGAATAAAAATTTGGTCACTTCACATATCTGCTTAAACACCCTTCCAAGACTCCCTTTGACAGGTGCGTTGTGACCCAGCCCCAGGATTTGTCCGGCCTTCCTCCTAACCTCCAGCTGCTGCGGCTGTCACCAGTTAACCCCATCTGGGGACAGTCCTGTCACCTCTTATCCCTGAGTTCTATGATGGCCTGCGTGCTCTCTGCCTCTTTGCCTAATTCCTACCGAAACTTTAGGGGGTTCCTTAGACACTGCTTCATCCAAGAAACCTTTTCTAGTTCTCACTCTGGCTTCAGGGACCTGTCCACCTCCTCCCACACCATCTATGTTACCTCTGTCCCCACTCGTAACATACTTGTCGAGGCCTGGACTGTAGTTGCTTTGTGTCACTGGCTCCTAGCACAGTGCCTGACACTGAAGAGAATGAAAGAATTGGCAGCGTCTTCAGGGGCCCGTGCATGTGTACGGGCAAGAGTGGAGCTGGTGCCAGAGATTCCTAAAATACCAGTTGGCGGCCCTGCCCGGCTCTTGGCAGGATTTGAGACGATGTTAAAGTCATGGTGGCTGTCCTAGAGCAAAGTTATCACCTGAGGGCTGGTTCACATTCATCTGCCTCAGTGCCTGGTGCAAAGGGCAAAGTGAGCCAGGGCTGCTCTGGATGCCCAGTGAGCGTGGGTCATGAGTGAGTAAATGGATTATTTCCTTCGTCTTTAGACAGCTATTTGATCTTTTATGTCATTTGTGCTCACAAGCAAATAAAAATATGTGCTAATCCTCATGCCTTCCACATTTTTATTCTATAGCCTGTGCTTAAGTACACAAATTATTAATTAGAAGCATCTTATTATTTTTTAAGATTTTATTTATTTGGCAGAGAGAGAGAGGGAACACAAGCAGGGGGAGTGGGAAAGGGAGAAGCAGGCTTCCCTCTTAGCAGGGAGCCCGATGCGGGGCTTGATCCCAGGATCCTGGGATGATGACCTGAGCCGAAGTCAGATGCTTAATGACTGAGCCACCCAGGCGCCCCAATTAGAAACATTTTAAAAAGAACCCTAATTCACAAGTTCACTTACTGTTTTGGCTTATTAAGGACATTATTATTACATAATAGCTGTTACCTTAGTTGGGTTCTTAACTATGGAAGTATTTAAGGAAACATTTAAAAAACTTTATTATGGAAAATTTCATACATGTTCAAAAGTAGAGAGAATACAGTGAACTCCCATGTACCTGCCATCCAGCTTTAATAACTAGGGTGATTCATGTTTCATCTGTAACTTTACCACCTCACTCCAGCCTACTCAAGTATTTTGAAACAAATCCTAGGCATTATATTGTTCTGTCTGTAAATATGTCAGTATATCTAAACAGATAAGCTGTTTTAAAAAGACTAGTTTTGCCTTCGTATAGATTCATGAAGAATGTATTCATTTGTGTCTGTTTTTTCCCACTCAACATGTTTGTAAGATTCATTCATACAATTGCAGAAGTACATTCTTTATTCTGTATTATTTGATTTACTAATGAAAAGACTTTAAAAATACAACTACATACCACTCGTATACTTAAATATGTTATCAGTAATACTTTTATCAGTTCAATCAAATCAAAATTATTAATCACATTTAAATTTTTTGTTTCATACATGATGAGTTGTGTAATATTTGGTTTTGTTAAAAACAAAACCACAGGCCCCAAATGGTGTCACTTTAACATTTACGTAGTTGAATTTTGTTATTTAGCTGTTTGTTCAAATCAGGCTAAGGAAATACTTCCGTTTCAAAGACTGCTTCCTCCCTCTTCAGAGGACACACTGGAGAGCTTTATGTTGAGAACAGCCATTTCTCCTGTAACTGTAGGAAGAGGCTGAGTTTTTATCAAATAGCCTAACGTGTAGGAAGTGGGTTTACGGGATCAGAGTGCATGTGTCCTCCACCCCCCTTCCCCATTAGGTAAAGCTGGGTCTGATGTGTGCTAACAAGGCCTGGCTAACCCTGTGCCTGCCTTGTCCTTTTCTCCCACATTACAGAATTCTGCCTCCTACAAGGGAAGCATGGTGGCTTCGAGCTTGAGAGAAGTGGCCCTGTCTTCATGGACCCTCTGCCCTTTCAAGAGTTTGCATTTGGGGACATGCCAGATGCTGGGCAGGGACCATCTGCCTTGGATTGGCCGTTGAGTGTTTTAACACAAGGTATTGCCAGCAGGGTGGGGTGTGGTGAGCTGATGGCTACTTGCACTGCACTGCAAGAGGTGATGTGGCCTTCATGAGCGAGGACTCTTTAGAGACTTAGTGGAGCACAGAGAGGACAGTGCCTCCAAGTTGGACGTCGTCCACTCAGCAGGATGCACCTCAGCGGGATCTTAGGGAACCTCAGGTCTTAGGTGCCCTGTTTTGAGGAAGGGGTGGAAGACTGAGGACTGAGAGGGCATTTTCTTTCATTTTAACCACAGAAGACTTGCATTCAAAATAGCTAGTCAGCAACAAAGAGAGGGAACCCCAAATTTGCATGTTTCATGATATTCCAGCCTTCACTGCCAACACAGGCAAGGCTTTGTCAGCATTTCGAAATGCTCTCTTGGGGGCTCTCTGTCCACATGGACTGAAGCACTGCGGTGCCATGGCATCCGGGGAGGAGGAGGGGAGTACCTGGGACGTGCCTGCAGCAGCTCCTTTTATTCCCCGTAGCATGCTGTGTTTTAAAAAATGGGCTTTTCTCGTGGTGCTATGGGCGGTGGGGAGCGTAGTATATGGCAGGAGAGGAAACAGGCAAGGAAAAGGTGAAACACACAATCAGGAAAGAGCTTGGTAAAAAGAGCTAGGAGCAGCTCCGAATATGGTCTGGCTGGGAGGAGAAGAAGATTCTTACCTGTGGGGCTTTGGTGAGTCCCAAACCAGAAGATGCTTCTGTTTCTGTAGCAAAAGTGCCAGCATTGGAAGAAATGGCAAGGAAGGCCCAGTCTTAAGATGGGCGTCCCCATCCTCTGCTTCCTTGAGATGGCTGATTGGGTGTGACTTCCAGCTGCCGTTTCAGCACTGCCGTGGGTTAGAACCACAGCAGAGTGGCCCCGCAGCCTTGAACTGTGCTACAGGGAAGTGACGAGACGGGTCGTGGGCTGCAGCTTCCTTATCATCTCCTCTCCCACCAGTCCGCCCTGTCCGTTGGCCATTCCAGTCAGCCTGGGGTGGAGTGCGATGGCTGGGCCTGTGAAACAGGAGTAGGAGGGGGGGCAGCCTGGCCTGTGTGCCCTCAGACCAACCAGGAAAGCTCTTCTCTCCAGGCTGGCATGGCAAAGACCCAGCTGTGTTCATAGAGAAGTTTCTGAATATGTCAGGGACTGATGGGACCTCTTCTCTCCATGGGGCTGACAGCTGTGTGCTGGAATCTGCCATCAGCAGAGGTGTAGTACATTATGTATTAGTATGCATTCCTGCATATGAAAGCTGTGGTTTATCAAATCTTGCTTTTAAATCCCCACTGGGCTTAATTTACTAGAAGTGTTTCAGTGTCTTTAAAAAAAAAAAAGATTTAAGGAGAGAGCCTCAAGCATCCTGCAGAGGATGTGCATAACCTAGCCAGATGGGCCTGTGTGCCCGTTCTCCAGGATGGGTGAAGAATAATGAGTGGGAAAAGTGGAATGGCTGCGTTTGCCATGAAAACAGGGTGTCAGACTTTGAGAAGCAAGCATTAATATTAAAGGATAAAAAAACTGCACGGTATTAGAAGAAAGAAGGTGGAAAATAATTGCCTTTGGATTTGCATGGCTGTGGAGACCTGTAAAAGCACTGACTGATAGTTAATAATTCAGCCTGGATAACTTACTTCTCTAGAAATCATGCTAAAGAGGGATCTAAATAATTGATCAGACTTTTCCAGAAAATAGACTTAATGTTTAGTGAGTCATCAGAACAAGAGTGAAGTCAGAAGCAGATCTGGGCGGCCCTCTCGCTTGTCTCTTTTCGACCCCTTGTTTCTGGTTATTGAAAATGCGCAGGGCGGTAGCCAGCTCGAGGCCCGACTCGAGCTCCACGACTGGCCCTGCTCGGGGAAGTCCCCCGTCCGGAGGTGCGCACAGCGGTCCTGACGCGGGGCGCACTCTGTGCCCTCACAGCCACTCTGCTCTTGGAGAGGAACTTCCATCCCTTTGCGGGGTTGCCGGAACAGCAGCAGACAGCGCTGAGCGATGTCCTCCAGGCGGTCCTGTCTGACGAAGAGTCACTTGTGGCCCTGGAGCAAGTGGTAAGACCAGAGACCTCTCGAGACTGTTTCCACCTGGGTTTCCGGGAGATGTGGGCAGGCTAGACCTCTTGGGATAAAGCCGTGAGCTGGGATAAGATTGTATTTGAAATGTCTCCACCTCCTTTAAACCTTCAAGCTTCTTTTTTTCTTACTCCCAGGTCCTTAGTGTTCTAACCGAAGAAAGGTGGCTGATGTCAGGAATCGAAGGGTAGATTGGTTCCCTAAGGGCTGTTGTAACAAGTTACTACAAACTCTGTGGCTTCGAACAACAGAAATTTATTCTCTTAAGAGTCTGTTCTGGAGGCCAGAAGTCAGCAGGGCCCTGCTTCCCCCACAGGCTCGGGGGAGGTGGGCGGTGGAGAACCCTTCCCTGCCTCTTCCAGCTTCTGGTGGCTCCTGATGCTCCTTGGCTTGTGGCCACACTTCTCCAGTCTCTGTCTCCCCATGCCTCTGTCCTCTGTGTCAGTGTCTTCCCCTTTTCTCTTAAAGGACACTCACCATTGGATATAGGGCCCACTCCAGTCTAGGAGCATCTCATCTTGAGATCCTTACCTCAATGATATCTGCAGACTCTTATTCTTACTCCAAATAAGGTCATACTCTGAAGTTCCAGGTGAACATATATTTGAGGGGCCATGATTCCATCCCACTACAAGGGGGCTGTATGGTAGAGTCCCGTAAGTCAACTTATTCTATTTAGAATAGATTAAAATTAGCAGGTCTTTATATTTTTCTGTTTTGTAGCAGAAGGATTTTCTGGGGAGGCTGAATTCCTTAACTATTATTTGTACAAATGGTGACGGACACACCAGCTGCCAACCTGCCAGACTTTGTACTCTCCTTTGTTAAGGGGGCTGGGGCACTATTAAGATGATTTATATGATAGCTTTTTATTTTGGTTTTTTTGTTATTCTATTTTTCAGAGTTGTTGAACTCTGATTTTCTGATTCAATGCTTAATGGTTTCCAAGAGAGCATTCAGTTATTTTTTCCTCTTGCAATTGGATTGTGCCAAAAGACCTTAGCTACCAGTGATGGAACCTGCAATTGTTGAAAATAGTCCAATAGTCCAGGAGTTCTGGGGTGTTCTGGAGGATGTGAAGCTCACAGAAGGGTGTGCTAGCCCCAGGGAGAACACAAATGTTTCAAAAAGCCCACTGATTTATACTTCCTAAAATAGCTCCTTCCAAGAGGGAAATCTCAGACCAGTCCCCTTTGGAAAGAACATCAACTGCCCTGTCAGGTGCAGGAGCAAGCTGCTCAGGTGGTGTGGGCTGGCGTTTATTAATGCATCTGATGTGGAGTTACAATGGATACGAGCTCACTAGGTGGTCCTGAGCTGGCTGAGGTGGCCTTCACTGGCAGGGCCACCCACCTCCCAGCAGGCCCAATGTGGATGGCTGAGGCTGCCTTGGCCCAGCTGGGAATGTGGTTAGGGGCTGGTGTGCCAAGTTAAAAGCTGGAGAACCATGATGGGACAATGCTTTTATGTTCCCTTCCTTAGTTCTGCATGTAGTCACCCATTCCTGGTCCCCGGTACAAGCCGACAGACCCTGCCTTGTCCTGGAAGGTTCTATCCATAGTTCCCTGCATCTGTCCTCCCCTCTCTTTGAAAGAATAGTACCTGGCAAGGCTGTTTATGCTCTCCTTATGAGAGATTAGTGATTTCAAAATAAAAGAATGCAGGGTTTTGCTTTTCTTGTGAGATAGCAGAAGGGTAAGCGGTTGCGTGTCGTGGGATAGAGGCTCAGCTTGGCCTCTGGCTTTACTATGTCTGTCTCTTTTCTCCTCTCCCTGCAGTGTGAGGATGTGGTCACCGGCCTGTCGCCCCCACTGGCAATGCTGGGGGAGCTGAAGCCCCCACAGCAGCAGGATGTCATGGCTTTCCTATGTTTGGTGGGGTACGGAGTACAGGGTGGGTGTCCAGGTCTGAAGGATACACTCAGCAACCAGAAGCTCTTTTCTACGGCCTACTTCTTGGTCAGTGCCCTAGCAGGTAGGGAAAAAGAAATGCTGTTGCTGCTTTGAAATTGCTTTGCTTACTATTGTGCAAGATTTGGTACCTGTGGTTTCCTCCCTTTCAGCAATACAGGGAGGGTAAGTGGAAGGCTGAGGAAGCTTTTATGATTGCCATGAAGTCAGACTCGTGTGACACCAGCCTCTTCAATTCTCTCGGAGAGCATGTCTCTCTCCTCCTTCGGGGAGGGCTGTCTGCGGACACACACCCCCAGCAGCACAGGAAGGAAGGCATCTCCTCAAACACAGCCTGCAGTTCACACTTGAGCCTTGACACTGCTGCGTGGCAGTGGCTTTCATTTGACAACTGTTCTCTCCCTTAGTGTTTTGGTACCTCTGATCCTCTTTACAAACTTACTAGCCACTTTGTGGCCATTTGGGTAGGGAGACTGTGGAGAGCATCCTGATGCACTAGGATGCTGGGCCCAGTCAACACAGCTTCTACGCTGATCCTGAGATGGCCCTCCCAGGGGCATGGCCATGAAGTTATCACCTACCCGTGGACCCCGCCCTGCCACTCCTCTACCACTGCCATCCATAATTCACCATGCCAGAGGGGCTGGGTTAGCAGAAGGTAGCCACTCTGTGTAGGCTTTCAGTTCCTTCAAGGAAAGGCAAGACCTGGCCCATCAGCCCAGGATCCTTTTCCCCACAACTTCCCTTCCCAGTGATATTATTTGAGGTGTTGAGTTCAGGATGCATTCATGGTTCCTCCCCAGCACCACAGAGGAATAGATGCCAAGCAGATCTTCAGTTTTTTAAAAAAATTAATCATAGGGCGCCTGGGTGGCTCAGTCATTAAGCAGCTGCCTTCGGCTCAGGTCATGATCCCAGAGTCCTGGGATCGAGTCCCACGTCGGGGGTCCCTGCTCAGCGGGAAGCCTGCTTCTCCCTCTCGCACACCCCCTGCTTGTGTTCCTGCTCTCGCTGTGTCTCTCTCTGTCAAATAAATAAATCTTAAAAAAATAATAATAACTTGAGCTTCCAAGTGGAGTGGGAGTTGACCCATAACATGAGATTTGCTGTTTCTGAGCTGGAAGCTTGGGGGTAGTGGAATCTTTAAGTGCAGCTGAAAATATCTAGTCAATTTCTGAACCAACAATGCCCTCTTGCATCTCTCTGAATTGATATCTCATTTACATGTTGGTCACTGCAGAGGTCAGATCAGCTCTTTCATTGTAAAGCCCTTCCAATAGTGTTCCTGCTAATCCTCTGCCCTTCTGAGTTGACCTTTCCCTCTTATAAAAACAGTCTTCTCTCTTTAGAACCTGGGGAAAATGCTGGAACAGGAAATGGCCTCTCCTTGAGTCCTGTCTGCAGCTTTCTAAATAATAACCAGTTACCAGCTCTACAGTGCCTAACTTTTAAAAAGAGATAAAATTTACATCATATTAGTTTTAGATGTACCACAATTTCATATTTGTATACATTGTAAAATGATCACAGTATGTCTAGTTAATACATAGTTAAAATTTTTCTTTCTTACAAATTTTTATGGGAATTTTTAACATTTATTAGCAACTTTCAAATATACAATACAGTATTGTTAACGATAGACATCATGCTGTACATAACATGCTCATGTTTCACTTTTTTAATAGCTGGAAGTTTGTACTTTTAACCACACTCATTCATTTCCATCTTTCCCAACCGCCCCCCCCCACTTGCCTCCTCCTTCTGGAAACCCTCAATCTGTTCTCTGTATCTATGAGCTTTTTTTTATGTTAATCACTGTACATTACATCATTAGTTTTTGATGTAGTGTTCCATGATTCATTATTTGTGTATAACACCCAGTGTTATATGATTTTTTTTTTGGATCTGACAGCAAATGCAGTCTCAAGTTGCTTATTAACTTTGTTGTTTTCTTCTAGGAGTTTTGTGGTTTCAGGGCTTATGTTCAAATCTGAGTTAGTTTTTGTGTATGGTGTAAAACAGTGATCCAGTATCATTCTTTTGATATGGCTGTACAGTTTTCCCAGTGCTGCTTACTAAAGAGACTGTCTTCTCCCCATTGTATATTTCTGGCTTTGTGTCATAAATTGCATTTATTCTGGGCTCTTTATTCTGTTCCATTGATCTACAGTCTGTTTTTATGCCAATACTGTACTGTTTTGATCAGTATAGCTTTGTAATACAGTTTGAAATAAGACAATGTGATGCCTCCAGCTTTGTTCTTCTTTCTCAAGATTGCCTTGGCTATTTGGGGTCTTTTGTGGTTCCATACAAATTTTAGGTTTGTTCGTTCTATTTCTGTGAAAAATACCATTGGAATTTTGATACAGATGGCATCCAATGTGTACATTGCTTTGGGTAGTATGGACATTTTAACAATATTAATTCTTCCAATTCATGAACACAGACTATTTTTCCATTTATTTGTGTCTTCTTCAATTTCTTTCATCAGCGTCCTATAGTTTTCAGTGTAGAGGTCTTTTACCTCCTTGGTTAAGTTTATTCCTAGGTATTTTATTCTTTTTGATGTAATTATAAGTGGGATTTTCTTAGTTTCTCTTCTGATTATTCATTAGTATATAGAAACACAACAGAGTTTTGTGTATTGATTTTGTATCCTGTAACTTGTCTAAATTTATTTGTTCTTATAGTTTTTTGGTACTTTATTTCCTATATATAGTATCATGTTATCCATAAATAGTGGCGGTTTTACTTCTTTCTTTCCAATTTGGATGTGTTTTATTTCCTTTTCTATCCTAATTGCTCTGGCTAGGACCCTAATACTATATTGAATAAAAGTGGTGAGAGTGGGCATCCTTGTCTTGTTTCTGATCTTAGAGGAAAAGCTTTCTGCTTTTCACCATTAATGATGTTAGCTTTGGGCTTGTCATATATAGCCTTTTTATGTTGAAGTACATGGTCTCTATACTTTATTGACCTTTTTTTAAATATCATAAATGGATGTTGAATTTTGTCAAATGCTTTTTCTGCATCTATTGAGATGATCATATGATTCTTATCCTTCATTTTGTTACTGCAGTGTATCATGTTGCTTGATTTATGGAAGTTCAGCCATCCTTGCATTCCTGGAATAAATCCCATTTGATCATGGTGTATGAGCCTTTTAATGTACTGTTAAAGTCAGCTTGTGAATATTTTGTTGAGGACTTTTGCATCTATGTTCATCACGGATATTGGTCTGTAGTTTTCTTGTGGCCTCCTTGTCTGGTCTTGTTATCACGGTAATACTGGCCTTGAAAAAGGAGATTCCAAGAGTTTGAGAAGGATCAGTATTAATTTTTCTTTAAATTGTATTTTTATTTAAGTAATAAGCTTTATGCCCAACATGAGGCTTTAACTCACGACCCTGAGATCAAGAATCACGTGCTCCACCAACTGGGCCAGCCAGGTGCCCCAGTATTAGTTTTTCTTTTTCTTCTTTTCTCTTCTCTTTCTTTTCTTCCTTCCTTCTCTTTCTTTCTTTCTTCTTTTCTTCTTTCCCTCCCTCCCCTCCTTCCTTTGGTGGGCAGCAAAGCAAGATTTATTGAGCAACTTATTGAGCGATAGCAAAGTGATAGTAAAAAGCTCCCAAGGAGGGAGAGGACCCAAAGGGGTTGCCCTAATTTTTCTTTAAATGTTTTATAGATTTCACCCATGAAGCCATCTGGTCCTGGACTTTTGTTTGTTAGGAGGTTTTTGGTTACTGATTTAATCTGCTTACTCATAAATCCAGGAATAAATCCCTGGTCATGGTGAATGATTTTTTTGATGTACTGTTGGGTTCGGTTTGCTAGTATTTTGTTGAGGATATTTGCATTTATGTTCATCAGAGATCTTGGCCTGTGGTTCTCTTTTTTTGTGGTGTCCATCTAAATTTGGTATCAGGGTAATGCTGGTCTCATAGAATGAATTTGGAAGTTTTCCTTCCTTTCCTATTTTTTGGAATAGTTTGAGAAGAATAGATATTATTCTTTAAATGTTTGGCAGAATTTGCTTGTGAAACTATCTGGTCTTAGAGTTTTGTTGGGAGTTTTTAAATTATTGATTCAATTTCATGCTGGTAATTGGTCTGTTCAAATTTTCTATTTCTTCCTGGTTCAGTTTTGGTTGGCTATATGTTTCTAGGAATTTATCCATTTCTTCTAGGTTGTTCAGTTTGTTGGCATATAGTTTTTCATAATATTCTCGTATAGTTATATTTCTGTGGTGTTTGGTATTTCTGATCTCTCATTTGTGATTTTATTTATTTGGGTCCTTTCTCTTTTTTCTTCATAAGTCTGGCTGGTGATTTATCAATTTCATTGATTTTTTTTTCCCCCAAAGAACCAGCTCCTGGTTTCATTGAGCTGTTCTATTTTTTAGTTTCTGTATCATTTTTTTCTGCTCTAATCTTTATTATTTCCTTCCTTCTGCTGGTTTTAGGTTTTGTTCTTTTTCTAGCTCCTTTAGGTGTAAGATTAGGTTGTTTATTTGACATTTTTCTTCTTGAGGTAGGCCTGTTTTCCTACATACTTCCCTCTTATGACCACTTTTGCTGCATCAAAGGTTTTAGGGACCATTGTATTTTCAGTTTCATTTGTTTCCATGTACTTCCTTAATTTTTTCTTTCATTTCCAGTTTCATTTGTTTCCATGTACTTCTTAATTTCTTCTTTCATTTCCCTTCATCCATTGATTGTTTAGTAGAATGTTATTTAACCTTCTTGTATTTGTGGTCTTTCCAGATTTTTTTCTTGTTGTTGACTTCTAGTTTCATAATGTTGTAGTCAGAAAAGATGTATGGTGTGACTTTGATCTTTTTAAATTTGTTGAGGCTTTTTCTGTGGCCTAATACACGATCTGTTCTGGAGAATGTTCAATGTGCACTTGAATAGAATATACATTCTTTAGGATGGAGTGTTCTCCATCCTAAATGAACCATGTGGTTCATTGTGTCAAAGCCATTGTTTTCTTATTGATTTTCTATTTGGATGATCTGTCCATTGATGTAAGTGGGGTGTTAAAGTCCCCTACAATTACTGTATTATTATAGATTATTTCCCTTATGTTTCTTGTTAACCGTTTTATGTATTTCGGTGTCCCCACGTTGGATGCATAAATATTTACAATTGTTATATCTTCTTGTTGGATTGTTTCTTTTATTATTACATAGTGCTCTTCTTTGTCTCTTGTTATAGTTTTTGTTTTAAAGTCTTGTCCAACATAAGTATTGCTACTCTGGCTTTCTTTTGACATCCATTTGCATGATAAATGTTTCTCTATCCCCTCAGTTTCAATTGGCTGGTGTTTTTATGTCTAAAATGACTCTTGTAGGCAGCATATAGAATGGGTCTTGTTTTTTAAATCTATTCCGCCACTTTGTCTTTTGATTGAAACATTTAGTCCTTTTTTTCATTCGAAGATTTTTTTTTTTTTTTTGAGAGGTGGGGCAGAGGGAGAGAGAGAGGATCTTAAGCAGGCTCCACGCCTAGCATGAAGCCTGACTTGGGGCTCAATCTCAGGACCCTGAGGTTCTCAGGACCCTGAGGTCATGACCTGAACCAAAATAAAGAATTGGATGCTTAACTCACTGAGCCACCCAGGTGCACCCCTCATTCCAAAATATTATTGATAGACATGTATTTATTGCCATTTTTTTTTAACGTGCTGTGTGGTTTCTGAACATTTTCTCTGATTCATTCTTGTCTTTCTCTCCTTCATGGTTTGCTGGTTTTCATTACTGATACATTTGGATTTTTAAAAATTCTTTCCATATTCATTAGTGGTTTTTGATTTGTGGTATAACATCTTCTGCATATATAGCAGTCTGTATTAAACTGATAGTTTATGTTTGAACCCATTCTTTATTCCTCCTATCCCCACGTTTTAGGTATATGGTGTCATATTTTACATCCTTTATTTTGTGAGTTCCTTGACTGATTTTTCACAGAAATATTTGATTTTAGTGCTTTTGTGTTTTCTACCTTCATGCTATAATTTTTGGTCTTTCCTTTCCACTCCGAGTTCCCTTTAATATTTCTTGCAGGGTTGTTTTAGTTGTTGTGAGCTCCTTTAGTTTTTGTTTGGGAAACTCCATCTCCTTCTATTCTGAATAATAGCCTTGCTAGATAGAGTATTCTTGGCTGCCATTTTTCCCATTCAGTACATTGAATATATCATGGTACTCCTTTCTGGGTTGGAAAGTTTGTGCTGAAAAATCCACTGACAGCTTTATGGAGTTTTCTTTGTATGTAACTGCCTTCCTTGTCATTTTTAATATATTTTCATTATCACTGTATTTTTCTGTTTTAATTACAGTATGTCTTTGTGTGAATCTGCTTTTGTTGGGGTTTCTCTGTGCCTTCTGGATATCTTTCCTTCCTCAGTTTAGGGAAGTTTCATGCTATTTCTTCAGATAAATTCTCTGCCCCCTTTTCTCTCTTTCTTCTGACTCCTGTAATATGAATGTTATTATATTTGATGGAGTCACTGAGTTCCCTACGTCTGTTCTTGTTTTGCAGGATTCTTTTTTTCCCCTGTTTTGTTCAGCTTGATTATTTTCCATTACTCTGTCTTCTAGGTCATTAATTCCCATGCTTCTAGCCTGCTGTTCATTCCATCAAGAGTGTTTCTCAATTTGTTTATTGAGCTCTTTATCTCTGCTTTGTTACTCCTTATCTCTGTGTTAATGGTCTCACTGATGTCCTTCACTCTTTTCTCAAGTCCAGTGAGTATTCTTATGATCATTGCTTTAAATTCTTTATTAGGCTTGTTACTGTATCTGTTTCACTTAGATCTCTGGCCATGGCCTTGTCTTGTTCTTTCATTCTGGACAAAGTCCTCTATCTTCTCATTTTGTCGAAGTCTCTCTGCCTGTTTCTCTGTGTTAGGAAAGTTAGCTATGTCTCCTCTTCCTGAGGGTAATGGCTTTAAAGAAGAGGTCCTACATGTAGTGCCCTGCAGTGTAGTGTCCCGTTCCCCAAGGCCTAGCACTTCTGGGAGTGGTCTCCAATGTGTCTTGGCCTCTTTATGCTTCAGACTAGTCATTTGCTGAGGCTCTCCTTGCCTGTTGTGGGCAGTGTTTGGTCTCTAGTCTGTATGTGGCACATTTTACCTAGGTGTGCTCTGGTCTGCATGTAATGAGAACTCTCACTGCTGCCACTGGAACTGAGGCCTCAAAACCTGCAAATCAGGAGATGCAGTGTTGGCAGGAGTTTGGGGCAGTCTTCTGGGGGACAGGACCTACTATCCTAGGACTGAGGCAAGCATGAATGGGCAGGGCTTGGTGTAAATGAGTTGAGTGAGTGTTCATGTTGTGCTGGTTCCCACAGATGGCTCTGCTTTTATGCTGATGGGTGGGGGAGGTAAATGGCACCTGCCAGTTCCTATGGTCCTGGAGGGGTCTCTCTGGGACACACTACAAGATGAGCTGATAACCTCCCCACTGTTTGCTCTAGGTGCTCTTCACATTCCTGTTTCCATGCTGTAAGTCCACAGGCTGTGGGCTCTTGGAGAGAAGGCAGGCAATGTCCTCCAAGCTCTCCCTGAGCCAAGCATGGTGACCTTTAAAACTCCAGGCTTTAAGCACCACTGATTACAAGAAGTCACAGAATATGAGCCCTCCTGCTTTCCAAGCCAATTGCTATGGGGATTTGTTTTCCTTGTATGCTCCCCTGTATGCTAGTCTATCTTTTGCCCTTCTCTGTGACCATGGCTCCCTCCCCACTGCTGTTGCCACAATCCATTTCTCTCCCAAGCCACATCTCTATCGGTCCTATCTTGATTGCTATGGTCTTTTCTCTACCTTTACTTGTGGAGTTTGTTCTGCCAGTCTTCAGATAGATTTCTGGGGTATTTAGGATGATAGGATAGTTATCTAGTTGTATTTGTGGAATGAGGCAAACCTAAGATCCTCTTATTCAGCTGCCATCTTCCCCTCCTTCTATAAATAGGCCTCTATCACAGAAAGACTGGGGGTAGTAGTCAGCCAAGAACTGGCTCTCCATTTGTTATAGTCCCATAGGGCCCAGGCTATCAAGCCTGATAGCCACCAGAGCCAGGTGATCAAGAGGCAGCCATAAAAACTAGAGCATCAGACTTGTGTAACAGCTCCCTTCCAGGAGATATGGGTGCCTTGGAGTGTGGCAGAGGAAGGATGCAAAGATGGTAAGCACTGGCCCCCATCCTCACAGTGTACTCCAGCAGGCCCCTTGCTCTTTTGAGAGGTCTGCCCTTCAGATTGATGCTTTAAGTTAACAAGCCTCTTTCACAGAAAGTCTGGACCCCTTTCAAAGGGCTGACTTCGTGCAGGCAAGTAAGTCCATGGGCAAGGCCTTTAAGAACCATTTCTCAGTTTGCTATAGCCTTGTGGGTCTCATGAACATAAGCCCCATTGGCTTTCAAAGCTAGATATCTGGGGAGCTGGTCCCTCCAGTGCCTGTCTTAAAAATGTGGGGTTCAAACTCTTTGCTCCTCAGAGAGAAGCTTTTGAGTTCCCTTCCAACTGTGGGTCGCTGTGCCAAGGGTGGGGTTTATGGTGAGATTGTGTCTCAGCCTTTCCTACTTGCTTAGATGTCAGTTTTTTCTTCTTTGCTGGCTGTGTAGTTTTTTTTTTCCTTCCTCCCCCCCCCACACCAAGGGAATTGTTCCATATGTAGCTGGAGGTGAGTTCAGAATCTTCCTACATCACCATTTTGAACGAGCCTCTTCATGCTTAACTTGTTTAAAGCACTTCAATCCCAGTATCTTTCCTGTCTCTTGAACACTTCCTCAACCACTCAGTGACCTTAAGCATGAACTCCCCAGATGTAATTTGTTAAAACAGAGTCAGAATATGGAAGAGATTTCAACTCGAGAAATACTGAAGAAGCTTCTGTGTTTTAGGCACTGCTAGGTGCTGAGGTAGGAGAAAATAATCATCTGCACCCACAGGAAATTAAAGTAGTAAAATTAGTTGGTAAGCTCTATAAAGCAGATGCTGTTATTTCATCCTTGTGTCCCTAGCACCATACTCAAAATAGTGAATCTGCATAACATGGAACTAAAGTATTTCCAAGAATAAGGGTGGGGGGTGGGTGGGTGGATGATGATGGTTACATGGGACTCAGAAGCCACCTGAGAACTGAAG
Source organism: Eumetopias jubatus (assembly GCF_037043125.1). Lineage (NCBI taxonomy): Eukaryota > Metazoa > Chordata > Mammalia > Carnivora > Otariidae > Eumetopias > Eumetopias jubatus. The sequence goes on along the minus strand of NW_028274820.1, from coordinate 57,964,229 downwards.
GAATGGAGGCATGAACAGGGCAGATGATGTGTGACAGTGGTTCAGCTAGGCCTTCATGTCCCAGGTGACTCTGTCATTGCCCTTCCAGGTCCTGTGATCCTTCCACCAGGGGGCCTGTACTTACTTACCAGCTTGATCTTCCTGATGGGATAAGGGCCTCCATGATAATTTGTTGGCTGTTGATCTTCTCTGTGGGAAAATGCACACACAACATTTAAATGCAATTCTAGGAGGTTTTCAAGCAGGATCATTCCCTGGAGCTGCCCCATCCTCCTAGCAGCCTTCCTCTCTTAGGTATAGGTTATGTTTCATTGTACTTTGCTGGATCACAGCCTCAGTGACCTGCTGTTTATAAATAATGCAGGAGATGGACAGAGTTCTTAAGTGGTTCCTGGGCCAGATGATGCAGCAGGTGACTCTTTCCTCTTTTGCCTTTTCAGTTCAAAGGTTATACCCTGAGGGATTGGGTTCTTTTAGAAACTTACCCTGGTTGGGATTTAAAATCTATTTTCAATAACACGAACTTGGATTTCCTTTCCCTGGGACTTGGCAGGGCCCTTCTGGTGCAGCCCTCCACCAGCTTCTGTCCCTGGTGCCCCTTGTGTTGAGCTAGTGGTAGGCTGGAGGGTTCTGCAGTGCCACCCCTTTGTCCAGCCACATTGCATTTTTCTCCCAAAATGATCCTGCTTGAAAACCTCCTAGAATTGCACCAAAATTCTAGGTTCTACTTTTTTTTGGTGGGGAAATTTGTATTTAGGACTTAGCCGGCTAGATTGTTTAGATGATCCCAATTTTGTTGGCAACATCCAAAGCTTCATAGTCAGGAGCCAGTTGAACATATGCCACCTTTTTTCTATCAGGCCTGATCAGGGTGTTGACCTTGGCTATGTCCGTATCATAGAGCTTCACAGTCTTGTTTGATCTGGTGCTCACTGGTCTTGACATCCACAGTGAACACAAGTGTGTTATCTTTTGTTTTCTTCATGGCTGACTTGGTAGTCAGGGGGAACTTAATGATGGCATAGTGGTCAAGCTAGTTTCTCCTGGGGTGCACTCTTTTGAAGATATTTGGGCTGTCTTCAGACACAGTGTCTCGGGCTGTCAAAAACTAGTTGACATGTGGGGGCGCCTAGGTGGCTCAGTCAGTTGAGCCTTCAGATCGGGTAATGATCTTGGGATCGAGCCCTGTGTCAGGCTCCCTGCTCAGCAAGGAGTCTGCTTCTCCCTCTCTCTCTCCCTCTCAAATGAATAAATCTTAAAAAAAAAAAAAAAAGTAGGTGACATATGGATTTTTTCTTTTTTTTTTTTGGTGACTGTGGATGCTTTTCAGCATTGCTTTCTTGGCCTTCAAAGCCTTTGCTTTGACTTTGGGAGGGGCAGGGGCTTCCTTCTTTGCCATCTTCAGGAAAAGGTAGGTTCTTTTCTTTTCAATATGATTTGCTTTTCCTTGAGTCTGTACAGTTCTTCTTGATTGGCAAATTGAATGTTAAGGACTATCCTCTAGTGAACACAGAGCTGGTTACCTTATTCCAACATCTGTTTTCTAAAAGGCCTTTGCTGCCTGTTTAGCACCATTCATTCATTTATTCAGTAATTACTGAGCATGTCCTCTGCCTCACTGCTGGGAGAGCACTAATGTGTAAATTAGATACAATTCAGGGGCTGGCCAGTTCCCATGGATTTTTTTGTTTTTTGTCTCCTGCAGAAATGCCAGATAATGCAGCAGCGCTGCTGGGTGCTTGCTGTAAACTCCAGATTATTCCTACACTGTGTCATTTGGTAAGGAACCTCTCAGTGGGGATCTGGGAATGGGCACCTAACAATTGATAAAACACCTTTAGGATTTTTCATCTACAATAGCTCTTCAAAATAGGTTAAACAGGTATTATTACTAACCCCACTTTTTTACACACCATCCACATCATACCACACATTCTACCCTACAGGAAGACTGAGGCTGAGAGGAAAAGCATCATTTGTACAGAGAACTTGCTTACAGGGCTAGGACCCAACCTTGTCATTAGCCTCCAAATCTCCAGCTTCCCCACTGGAGATAAGTTTGGCCAAAGTTTGGTTTGGTTGTAACACTGCAGGGAAGGAGCCTGACACACTGTTATTTGCAATGGCAGTGCTAGGGCTATAGACCAGTTTGATTCAGCTCTGCATCTAATTCACCAGGGAGGCATTTGAGAGGACTGCTTTGTCTCAGATCATTAGCTTTGTGCCTAAGGAAATTTCATGGCGGGGAGCAAGAGTTAGGTAATGATGAGCTTAGCCCTAGAGAGTTAAGATTAAGCTTTTCCTTTTTTAAATTACAAGCTGGGTCATTAATAGAAGGAGCCATCAATAGGCTGTGCAGAAGCCACTCCAATGGGGCAGGTGTTGCTCAGCCTGGGGCATAGTAGCTAGCTGAACACACCTGGCTGGATTATTTTAAGGTCTGATTACTTACTAAGAGCCCAGACCAAGATGCTATGTAGGCTCAAAAGACCAAAGCTCAGAGCTCTGCTCCCAGATCTAGGAAGCAGGTCTTGAGATTAAGTGCCCGGCCAGGATCCTGAAATTTGTTACCCATCCGCTCTGGGAGCTTGAACACCATGCTTAGGGCCTTGGGTACTTCTGTGCATAGCAAAGACATCTGAACAGGGCATCATTCCAAGGAGCAGTTTAGAACCCATTCACAACTGAAAGTAGATTCTACCCACCCAGAAGAATGCTGAGTTCTTACACTTTGATCACTAAAACTGAACTACTTGAAAACATGACAGCAGGTATGTTCTGTCTGGTGGTGTAGTTGGGTATTGGAGATAGTAAGTACCATTACCTAACTGTGTGCAGTGATGAGCATGGCAGTAGCTCTGCTTTCATAGCCCAGCTCTCTGTTGCAGTAACTGAGTGCTTAGCATCTCCCAGGTTACCCTTAGTAAAGATTTACAAAATCATCAAAATACTGCAAGACCACATTAGCTAATTCCCTCTCCCAACAAACTCACACTTACTTGTCATCTTCCTTGCAGTAAGCGTTAGATTTGATCTTTGTGTTCCTTCCAAGTTCTGTTTTGTTGGTCTGAGCGTAGCCAGGAGGACACATTTGGAGTTCCAGGATGGCTGGCATTCTACACGGGCACAAAACTACCCACCCCAGAGTCACTTGTCTGCTTTCTGGGGGCTGCTTAACATAAAAAAAAAATTTTCTTTAAACAATATCCTGGATATCTTCACATAATCTGCCCTAGATATTGCAACAATCCTTAAGACAATGAGGCTCCTGCCTCCTGAAGGAATTTGGGTGTCGAGTTACTTAACGGGGATTTACTTAGAACAGGGTACAGAAATGTACCTGCATTCCTATCTTCTCTTGTGGCCAGAGTAACTTTGAGAGACTGTCACTTTTGCCCCACCACCCTTTGGGTGACTGTAATCTTTTATACCTAGAAGTGCCCCTGGGCACTTGGGGCTGGCAGCTGTTCAGGGAAGGAAACTGGATGCTGCTCAGACCCTAGACACAGAGCCCGCTGAGGGCAGCCTGTGCCAGTGGAGCTCATTCTTAAATTACTGGAATATGGTGCTTCTGCTCAAAGAGTAGGCCTAATCTACTTTCTAAAGCAAAATTGAGTTTACGGTCTTAGCCAAAGGCTGCTCTTAAGCCTGTGGTAACACTGTGTGAGTGGTAGTTGGTCATTCTACACGGTGTAGATTTGTTAAGGCTTATTTTGGTAATAGACACACAAGTACTTTTACAGTCAAATGAGTGCTGCCCTTCGGACACTGGGGCAAGCTTTTAGTAAGGTTATCATTGCTCAGGACGTTTCTGGAAATCTCTTGGATTCTCTTCTGATTCAGTTAAAATTCACACATACTTTATAGGTTTCATTTTTTAATTTTACTTTCTACATTGATCTGGTTTTGAATGCCTAGTAAAAATCAAATCAACTAATCTTTGTAATTACTGAAGCTAAAAAAAAAAAAATATTAGAGCAGCATCTGAAATGACCTCTCTGAAGAGCTAACATTCATTCAACACATTGACGGCCTATGTTTTATGACAGACTGGGGCCCTGGTCTCCTAAAAAGCTTAGGTTTTAGAAAACAGACTAAACAGTGACTATCAGGAGGATAATTTCAGAAAGACAGTAGAGTAATAGTGGTTGGGATATGGGGGTGGGGGGGGTAGGAAAGGCCCTTCTGATGAGGCATTTCAGTGGACAATGAGAGATGAGAAGAAAAGGTTTACATGGAGCTCTGGAAGAAGAGCATCCCAGGTAGGAATAGCAAGGGCAAAGGTTCTTGAGGCGGGAAGCATAACTGAACTGTGGTACCTATCCCTTTGAGGATATCAAGCAACTATTTAAGAAATTCTAGTATCATTAAAATAAAAAGAAAAATCAAACCATACATACTGTGTGTAGGGAAAGTTACATTCTGAACTTTCTCATCTCCTGAAGTTAAGGGATCTAGTAGAAGGTAGAATTCAGAGTGGAGATTCAGTCAGAACTCCAGGCAAATTGGAAAAATCAGGCGTAAGGTCCTGGCCTGGGAGAAACAGATCTTGTTACATCTTTAGGGTTTTTCTGCACCACTTGGGGAATTTAAAAAGCAGTAACAATTTAATTTTTCCCCATAATCATCTAGAAGTACATTACTATTCACCTATGTGGTTTTTCTGTAACATTTTTAAATGAATTTGCTTAAATGTGTCATTTCAGCTCCGTGCTCTCTCTGATGATGGAGTATCTGATCTTGAAAATCCAGACTTGGCTCCTCTGAAGGATATGGAAAGGTTTATGATTGTGCAGCGTTTGTTTGCCTTAGCCAACATGAACCTGGAGAGACTGCAGTCATCTGTGAAAGTTGTCGCCCAGAAGGACCCTAACATTTTCCCACTAATTCTTTATATAAGCCTGAACGGACTCCGTGCTTTAGGCAGAGCACATTAATAACATCATATGTGAATTACAAGTACATATTATCAGCCAAGGCTGGGTATTTTTCAGCATTGTTAAGATACACTACTGAGTTTAGCCACCAGGTACTCTGTAAACAGTTTTTCATAAAAGGCCTGTGCTAATGACCCAGTGTCTAAGTTAGATTTTAGCATCTGAAGAGTTAGAGGAGGGTTGAGAATTCTAAGCTAGTGTACAGACTTTTTTCTTCAGAAAAAAATTGGTCCACCTCTCTTTTTCTGCTATACAAAAACAGATGAGTCTGGTTTTGATCCAAAAATTCATTTTAAATTGTGAATGCCATAGGAAGACAATTTATAGAAGTCTCTATTTTAGATGTACTGATTGACAAATGAACTGTAAGTGCCATTATAGTACATATATTCTGCTAAACAAAATAATTAGCAGGATACCCTTCCTTAGGGGGTCTAGCTATAGACTCTTTTTTTGTTATGCTTTGATGAGCGTACCAATTCTATGTCTAGAACAATGATTTCCCATGTATTCTCGATTTTTAATTTATAAAATACTACATACTGTATCAAAGGAAACTCAACTGTTTGTTTGCAATTCTTTTATAAAGAACTTGGACTCTCTCTCTAGTGCCTCTCATTCCATTGCCACTAACCACTGGGAAGCTGAAACCACTTTTCCTGAGCAAAAAGTAGCTAAGACTTCCTCCTAGAATTTGTCTTACTTTAGGAGCAGGTAGGATACAGAAGTAGCAGCTGTTGAAAGAGAAATGTGTTACTCAGCATTTTTTTTTTTAACCCTCATCTATTCCTTTTTCTGCTCTTCAGATTTTAAGGAATCTTAACACAGAAGAAATGAAGCAAAATAACTCTTTCATCACCTCAATTAAAAATGAGACTAAATCTTACGCAAATACTTCCAATACATGAAAAAAAGAGTTGTGCACTGTGTGGCAACATAAAGAGCACCTTATAACAAACTGGAAAGGAATCTGCCAAAAAGTGAAAATAGCACTGTACATGCCTTTCTGTAAGAAGAATCTATCTGTGTAAACACACATGTATCACAATGCAGTGGGAAGTTCCTTTGAGTCCACAAGAAACTGGACAGTGGTTCCTTTGGGGAGAGGACTTAGAGGCTGGGATAAGAGGTTGGGGGTGGGGGAGGTGGGTTACCCTTCTATTCCCGTTATAATTTTATATGTATTAACCTGTAAATGAAAAACAACCGAGCAAAGCCAAGGCAAAAAAACCCAAAAGCAACAAAAACTAAAGCTCAGCTTCAGGCAGAAAGAAAAGACACCATTCCAGCACATGCCAAAAGTTTGGGTTACATCAAACAGGCAACTAAGGCATCTGGCCCTTTCCACAATTATCAGCCAGTTACCCTGTTAGACTGTGTTTTAAAAATCTGCAATTAAAAAAGGATGTAGCCTTATGCTGCTACAGGTGATCCCAGCCCCCCAGTTATTGTCACTCCTTAGCAGACCCCACTGTGATGTGGTGGACAAAATAGGGCTGGGCATGTTTGAGTGGGCCTCCAAAAGGCTCTTCTAAGTAACTGGTACCCTCATCACTATATACGATTATTAATTCCAAGTGTACATTTACATTTGTAAACAAGTTCTGGTAGACCAGATACCTAGAAAACAGAACATAGAATATTTCCCAGAACAACGGAAGTGGAAAGCCACCTTCACTCAGATGTGTCCATGACTACTAGTCTTTCACAAGTGGTGCAGGAAGAAACATTTCTATTAGCTAGTGTGCTGTGGCCTTATCAGGGTTCCTCAGGTGTCCATGGGACCTGTGAACATGTTACCTTATGTGCCAAGAAAGGACTTTATATGTGTTCTTCAGGTGACAGACCTTGAGATGGAGATTATCCTGGATTATCTGGTAGGGCCCTTAGAAGGCAGAAGAGTCCGTGAGAGACTTGGCCAAAGAAAATGCAGGAAAGATGAGGCATAGGAAGGATTCAGTGCTGTTGCCGGCTCTGAGACGGAGGTCAGTTCCAGAACAAGAGTGCAGTCCAATGTGACAGCAAGTAAGGAAGCGGGGACCTCAGTTCTACACCAGCATGGAACTGTAATCTGCCAACAGCCTGCAGGAGCCTGGAAGCAGATTCTCTCTTCAGCAGTGAGAGCCAGGGCAGGCCCCGGGAAATGTCTCAATTTCACTTAGGTGAGACCTGTATTGGATTTCCAACCTACAGAACTGAGTTTGTGTTCAAAGTTGTGAAGTTTGTGGTAATTTTTTACTGCAGTGAGAGAAAACAGTGTAAGAAGAAAGTGAACAATCTAAAACCAAATTCTTTGGGAGACATGAGAAGTACACTAGCCATTTCTGAAGTATGAGGCATGAAATCCCAGAAACTTAGCTTGAGAACGAGTTGCAAAGTACCTGTTGTGGACACCGGCTTCCCGCACTCACCCACAGTCACGCCTCCACCTGTTGGCCAGCCTGGTGGATCCACCTCCCTTTTCCATTGCAGGCCTCAGGGCTGAGCTGTGCCCCAACAGGTGCTGTCTTTCCCACCTGGGATTTTCCTGCTGGGCTAGCTCGTCCTAGCATCTCATGTCATCTAAGCACAGAGGCCTTTTCTTGATCCTATAATTTAATCTTCCCTGTCTCTGCCATTTTTTCCTTGAGTACGTCACCTTTGAAAGCCACCAAATGGCTTGGGCTGGGATAGAGGAAACAATAGTTAGGGTTTCCTTGTTAAAGAAGAGAAGCAGGTGAAAAATTTATATATTTATTTTGGTGGGAAAAACTAAATGTTATTACAGGCTTTCTGTAAAGATTATTGGCATTTAAAAGAAATTACCAAAGCTAATCTGGTATCCTCTGTATTTTATCATCTCTAAACCTTACTTCTACCTATAAATGAAACACTACATTTTTGCAATATTTTTATATGTACAAAAATATTTTACTTGGAATATACAATCTCACATGTTCAACGTTTCAATGTTTGTTTTGGACAGCATATGGAAATATGCGAAAAGAAAAATTTATAGGGACAGTTTCTGAAAAATCAATACTTAATTGTACTGCAGGAAAATTTTATTTATACAAAGGCAGCAGTAATGTTTCTTTATACAGGAACTAGTAATACAATTACTTGGAAAGCAGTAGCAATTAAATTTTATTTTTAAACTTTTTCATCAGAAACTTAACTTCAGCAGCTTGTTCAGCTTTTTAGATTGCTAACAAGCATTTTGCCCGCCATTAAAAAAAAAGTTCTACAATTATTTCAAAGACTAGAGGTAGAGCATGCATTTGTGTTCAAAATAAAAAATATACCAAACTGAAATGGAAAAAAAAAATCCCCAAAGCAAGGTTTTCACATCAAATACTCACCATGGGCTCTAAAACAACTCAACTTGCAGAAAACTACACTTGTTGCCAAACCCTAGTGCTCATTCTTCTCCAGCAAAACCCTAGATCCCACTTCCTTAAAAATCAATGTTACCAAAGAAACAGGAGTCCGTTCTTTTTAAAAGAGGACACATAGCCAAGAGGAGTATTTATCTTATACTTAAATGACAGTTGGAGAGGAGCTATTCCTCAAATCTGGTTCCACCTGAAAAGGTGAAGGCACTCCTCATTTGGACCATGTCTACCAGAAAAAGCTCTAGGTCTTCCAGGCAATTGCTGTACTATTGCATGCCTCTCTTATTTCAGAATACAATGAAGACCATATATTTAAACTGGTGATTACTTCTGCTTTAACAGTGGTAATTTATAGCTGAGGAGTTTTGAATGCTCTGCTTTTTTCCACTTCCTCTAAGCTCCTTGGCCACCTTGACCGATATGAAGAAAAGACTGATGTCAGGTATGGCCTGTCATATTTGTATGTTTCTACCCTCTGCTGTTGCTGAAGTGCAACAGAGACCTCTAGTTCCAGCTTTTAAAATAAGACCTTTTGGCTTCTGCTTTGTGGAAGCAACGGTACCTATTCAGTGGGACTCAAGAAGGTTTACAAGCACGGAGTCATTTACTCTCCCAAGTACGAAGCAGCATTTATGTTCATTGTAGATGTGTTCATTCAGTTTGTGCTGGGAATTAGAAAACAGGAAAAACTGGTAGGGGAAAAAAAGGGAAGGAACAGTCACTTCTGGCTGACTTTGGTGTGTGGAGGCAAGTCAGATTTATCACAGCACTGCATTATCAGCCAGCGGCCGTGAAGCAATTAAAAAGAGAATGCAACTTAGATGTCTTCATGTCAGATTCAAGGTCCACTAATTGGACCTAACAACAGTTCTCCCTATAAAGAAACAGATGCCTTCGAAACTTAATACTATGGGTTAAACAATAGGGCTGCAGTGGTAAATTTCAGGCATAAGAACTAAGGTAGGGCAGCTTTAAGGGCCAAAGTTCAGAATTTCTTGGATGTCAGAGTACTGGATTGCTTAAATTTTATTTGATTTGTGAGTAACAAGATTTTGTTAAAGGTTTAGACTGAGAGTGGGGTTCTAAACTAAAATGGACCTCCTGACCAAGGCCACAAGAGAGAACAGACCCTCCTCAGAGCTGTTTTAAAATTAGAGGTAGGATTCTTGAATGGTGTGTACCATTCATTATACTACCTCTGAAGAGATACATTTTAAATGAACCAAAAGATAAACAACCTCAATATAAGTGAATACATATAATAAATAAAGTAGCCTAATAAGGATTTTCCAGTCTAGCATTCATCACATCAGAGTTACAAATTACTTCTTGTAATTTAATGTGAAGACAAATATTAAGCTAGCCTTATTTAACGGGTGGAATATTAAAAGTAAAGGGAAATATAAATTTTATCAAAGGTCGCATGGTCAGAGTCAGAATTAGGATCTCAGCTAGTAGATGTACACCATTTCTATTTTTAACAAAAGAGATTAAAGAAAGTAGTGCAATGTACTACGGAAGTGGTACAAACCATGCTTTAAAATTCTTACCTTAGAAATGAGATATCATTCCTTCACTTTTTAGTATATTAAAGACATTTCTGTTTCTGTGCACTAAATCATTCCAGGAACACAAAGGTAACATAATGAATTATAGGACATATTAAAAAATAAAACTTGAGGCTAACAAAAATGTAATTTAAAAATAATCTTACCTTAAAGAATTACAGAATTGTTATTCTTCAGATATACAATGCATACTCAAAAAATGATGCTGATTTATTAGTTGACTGTATTCTTAGAAAGTTAGTGAATATTCACTTTTATATATACAATAATCCCATTATTTAAAATACTGAATTTTGCTCAAGAACTTAAAATACATTACAGATGTTATTACATGAATTCTCACAGCAAATCCACTGGAACAAGAGGAGGGCAGTTACCATAATCTCTAAGCCTGAACCATATCATGAATTCATTTAAAGTTTAAATAAGTATTTCCTAAGAGGTTGCCATCTAGAACTCTGTCCTTTTTGCTTAAAGAAATTAAGTTATAATAATTTTCTGAGCTTAATTTCATATTTTTCAGAAAGGAGATTAGTATCTGCCTCAAGGTAAAACTAGAGCCTTATAAAACAATGTGAAAAAGGTTTCAGAATGTCTAAGAATTTGGGCGTAAACATTTAAGATCACTAGCTACAGTTACATGGGTGACCATATTTAGTTTTATTATTCATGTATTTGGGGAGAATTTTACATTACTATACATATGGCTGTATATATATTATATATATGGTGACTCAGACATTTATAAAATGACCTATATATGTACATAAAAGTTCAGGATTTCTTTTTCCATATTTAGTATAAAGATTCATTACTACAAAATTATTGGCTCCCTAGCCTGTGATTTCTGGAAAATGGGGTGTTGTTTCAGAAGTCATAAAAGTACAATGTTAAGTAGAGCACAATTTTGACAAATTTTCAAAACTTTTATGGTTAATATTTATCAGTTCAAAATAACTGTACCTAACTCCATGGCTATCCATCTTGAAAATCAACTCCAATCACCGGATTATGACACTTACCGTTTTGTCTAGCAGTAAGTACCAATTTAGTGAATTTTTAAAGCAAAGATCATCTTTTATTGTCATTGGGATAGTGTGGTCAAAGCAGTTAGTATCTGGCCATAATCTATAATGCTACACTATTGTATTTTATTGCTAATTTGCATTATTTCCTAAATTTGTGTTAATAACCAATTTGCTCTTTTAAAGAAAACTTGTCCTGATAAGCTATTATAAGCAAATTTACTAGATTCTAAGAATCTAGGGTTCAGGCTACTATTGCTGTAGTCATACTGGGTTTATGATAAGATTTCTATTTTAGAAAGCTATGTTCAACAATTGTATAGTTAAGAATTGGCAAAAGTAAAAGTCCTGATGTATTGGATATTTGATAATATACAAATATCAAACAGAAATTAAGACTACATAATCAAGACATGGCTGGAGTAAAAGTGAAACTCTACTTGTAGTGCATCACATATATTCCACTAGTTATACTGTTACATGACTTATCCAGGAACATCACCTCTAGGGGTATTTGTACATTTGAAAATAAAAAACATATATATATATATAATATTTAGTTGTATATAAACAGTCATGCCCTGAATGCTGAATGTGGACACTCTTCTGGTCACAAAGCATCCTTGGGTGCATTATTGTATTGGCACATGTTTCCCAAAGGCAATTTGCATGTGCATTTGTATTTTAACTATTACCAATTGTTTAGCATCACTTTAAACCGTTTTCTCTTCAGTAAAGCTAATTATTTTAGATATTTCCCACAAGAGAAGTTCATACTTCATTGATTACAACGATACTCTCATTGCCTTGGGAGAATCCTAGGGCCTCTGGGACTCCTTGCCCCAGTAGAGCTCTACCGGGTCCTGCAAACTCAGATGGGACTTCAGTTTCAAGTCCAATGACTCTATTGAGATACAGTGACCTTTTCTGAATTTATTCTCTTCAGCTCTGGCATCTGGACTGAGATAAACTAAACAGCATTATTTCCTTTTATATTATGGGGGATCTAGTGTATATTAACTAGTCATGAATACCATTTATAATAGAAATAATTCCTTTAAGTATGGACTATTTTCTAAATAATATGCATTTTAAACCCTAGGATAAGGCTAAAAATATAGATGATGTAAAAATCATCTCCATTATGTGAAGACAGTTGAAATATTTTGTGGATACGCTTCTTGTGCTGCTACGATGATCCCAAAGCTGTTCAAAGAGGCTCTGCGCAGAAGACAGCACATTTCCTGAAAATTTACAGTGTGTTGAAACACTAAATCATAAGACATTACCTTGACACTGTGCTTTGATTCAGGTTGCTTTGAGGAGCCTAACTAGAGGAGAATTCTATTCTAACTATTCCCTATCCTAGGACAAAGAACATGAATTTGTGTTCTGGATATGAAACTCTAGAATAAAAAAAAACCCTATACATTTCCAATCTTAACAATACAGCAGCTTGGCTGACTGTTTCATTGTGAAGAAGATTTAAAGCAATGTGTGCATAACTGCTTATTGCCAGGTATTTTCTCTTCCTTCTAAGCCCTCCTGGCTAGTGTTCCATGTGACAGCTTTGCTGAGGAGAAAAATTAACAGCCAGGTGCCTGATGCCTACCATGGACAAAGATGACCACAAGCATCTAACCCTGTAGGTATGAATACTGTCCCTGTGAAAAGCTGGCAGCAACATAAAACAACATAACTTAGTTAAATGATGAGCTACATCTCTGAATATGTTTGAGGAAGAATTTATACCATCCAAGAATCCTAAAGGAAGATACTGAGACAAATTTTAAAAATCTGAGTACATTAATACCTCTAAAAGAGAGGCTGTTTTCCTAATTACTAAACAAAAAAGTGCATTTCCTAACAGAAATGTAAAAAAATATATAAAACCTTATTTAATGTATATTATATAATACATACAATGTACATATTATATAATGTATATGTTATATATAGGTAAGACAGCTGACAGTTATTTCCAAATCTCCTAAGTTGTTCAATGGATTTGGTTCTTAACACAAAAGATTTAACAAGTATTCTAACAATCACATCACACTTCAAAAAGCATGCTGATTGTTCAGAAAATCCCCCACTTGCAAACTTAGAGGCATTTTAAAGCATCACAGGAATTTGCAAAGGCATGATACATTTGCTGACCATATCCTAATAAAAAACTGTTGAAAGCAGTAGGTTCATTTTTGTCAGTCAAATTTCTACATGTGAAAATAAATCAACTTTATGTGTCATTTTGCTGTGTTAGGTGTTACAGGATAAGGCACTCTCTTACCCTGCATGGCCTTGCTTGCTGTGTACACATTCACTTAGTATCAGCCTGTCATGGCAACAAATGAGAGGGCGAAGTATTGCTCTTCACTTTTTCCCTCAAGATGGAAAAGAAGGGAAAAAAAACATTGTATCTGCTTAAATTAGAATGGATAGCCATATATCTCTGAAATAACGAAACCATGTAGCGTTGAGCAGACTTCTGATGTCAGACTTGGAAGGTATGAACATTATAGTTCTGTTTCTTTAAGAACCTGTATTAGGAAAGAAGGCCAACGACTACTATTTTCTCCTAATAAAGAGTAACTGACCCTTCACTAGTTAAATACTGAACTAAAGGACAGATTTACAAAACTATTTCAAGTATTCATTATCACAGTGAAAATGGGAGACCAATGCAAGAATGAAGGCTTTGAAAATTCCTTTGATGAAAAAGGCAAGGGTACTAAATCAAAACATATACAAAATGCTTCAACGCATTTCTTTATGTGGTATGAATAGAAAGGTTATCCATAAAAAGTTAGAAAAATTAAGATAAATTATATATTAGTACACCTTCCCAACCACATTTTATATAAAAATTCAGAATAGTGTACTGGTATTTCAATCTACACAATAAAAATGCCTGAACTTGGCAGATATCTTCTATCTGTGCATGTATTTTCTCAGTAGAAGGCTTATTTGTTGCAGTTACTTTTAAAAAGTTTTATTTCCATTATGAACCTTATTGAATCATCAGTAAACCCAGCTGATTGGGACCCACTGTGGCTCCATTCTCAGCTTCTCTATGGCAGCTTGTAGCTTCTCAAAGGCTTTGTCTAGATTGTCGTTTACGATGATCAAATCGAAATAGTGGTTGTATGCTCTTTGAATCCGTGCACTTTCGTCCACTGTTTTCTTCAAGTCAGAGTCCTGTCAAAGAGTGTTAAAAGGAAATGTTTCTATCATAATGTGTATTTACTTGCTCAAACACCGATTCAAAGTGAACGTGAGAAATGAGCGCGTTGAGACTTTTATGGTGACTTTGATATTAATGCTCAAAATCGAATCTATAAAGTGTTAAGAGAGACATCACCACCTATTCCTATCGTCTTTCCAGCAGTGTTCATGTTTGCTTTGTAAGTGGTCTGGATCTTCTGTTTCATTGATCTTAGGATAAGATTCCTAATTGAACAACTGCTGACAATAATCTCAGGGTGAAATCTAAGGTAATAAAAGAATTACTGCAGGTTTCCAGCCCGACTCTATCATCCTTTTCAAATGATTTTTTTTTTTTAATTTGCATGTATGTATTACATCCCTAGAAAAGGAATCCCAGGATTTTCCCTTCTGTGTGTTTTTGTCTGGCTTCTTCATGGTCCATGATACCACCTGAGGTTGTCAGTACAATGAAACCAAACTGGTGGGACAGGAGCAGATTATTCTGCCATTTTTGCAGATCTGTGAGTTGTACATCAAATCTGAAGGTGACCACTCCACACTTGTTTAACCTGCTTGTGAGGTTCACAACAATTTTCCCAGCTCTGTGATTATCAATGATCTCAAATTCACCAATGTAACCATGCTTTATCATCACAGTTAGAAACTGGTTAATGACTTTGGAGCATGGCGTAATAAGAACCTGGCATTTACCTCCTCTTTCAGGAGTGTTAATGCTTTTGAGAGCATCTGCCAAGACATTCATGTGTACCATTTTGGCGGCAAAGAAAGACTGTGGAAAGAGCTCAAAAGATTTTTATCTTGTGAGCTCTGAGATAATGGAAACCATTTTTGCAGCGCCTATTAAGCTCAAAGCCAAATCTGCTGCCTATCTCTAGGAAAGAGAATATTAGAAATGTATTTTGAAGACGAACTACATGCTTCCTACCCCCACCAACACATACACACATATTTATTTAATCTTTAGCTAGCATTGTTTATATTTTGTACACTATTTCTAGTCATTTTGGAATGATGTAGGTAATGAATAAGTAATGGGTTCTGCATGAGCAAGTAAAGCTTTTCATTAAATTGCAACTGTTTTGAGATTTCACAGTACTTCTACATGTTCTTCAAATATTTATCGATTCCTGTTAAAGTGTCTACTCTGTTTCATCATCTGTGGATATAACAATGAGTAAGAGTGGGTTCCTACCCTCCAGAGGAGGAGACAGACTAAGGGCAAATAAACACAAAAACTTTCAAGTTGTAATGAGTACTATAAAAGAAACCAACCAGAACAAAAGAATTTTGAGAATTCTATTTTAGATAGAGTGATTACAAAGATACCGAGTAAATGACATTTAAACTAAGAACTATAGTGGGGGAAAGAGCATCCCAGGCAGAGGAAACAGGAATGCAAAATCCAGGAGGGAAATGACCCTGGTATGTTTTAAGATACTGAAAGTCCAGGATGGATAGAGAGATTGAGGGCAGGGGTGATACCTTGACATATGAGTATGAGCTAGGTAGTGGAGAACTCACATGCAACAGAAAAACGTCGCTGGCTTGTGGTGGAGAAAGAAGAGATGGAAATGACAGCAGACTGGAAGTATATTTTGGTGATAAAATCATCAAGACTGGCTGATGGGCTGAATGTGAAAAGTGATGAATGAATGAATGAATGGATGGATGAATAAACCAAAACGTAGAAAGCAGCAGTTATAGAAAATGCAGAGTTGGGGAGTGGGAGTAGGGAGAGCACAATTTTGGTGGGGGGAGAGGGAGGGGAACACAATGTTCTTTGTACATGTTAACATCCAAGTGCAGATGTAAGCTAAGGAGAGACGGGTTATGCAGCTCGGAGCTCTGAATTCTGGGTTATCTATACATAAACTAGGAATAATCAGTGTAACAATGGTATATAAGATAATGAGTTTGGTGAAAACACCAAAAGGGAAGTGTAGAGAAAGACATGAGTTCCAAACTAGGCCTGAGGGACACTAATACTTACATTTCAGTTAATATTTTCACTGATCTATTTGAAACAACTATCTTTTGTGATAGATGTGCAAACAGCCTCAATTCAACTTGAAAACAATTATGGCCTATTACAGTCATTAACAATCTGCTTCATTTAAGAAAAAAGTTTTTTTTGACAATGACAATCCTGTAACAATAGTGGAGTAGTACATCATTCAGATGGAAAAACAATAAAGAATCTTTATATATGGCCATGGAGAATACCTAAATATATTGGTAAGTGGAAAATGCAGGCAGACTACTGAATATAATAGGCTACTTTTTATGTAAGAAATGAGGGAGGGAGGGTACACATACATATTTGCTTATATATTTTTTTAAAGATTTTATTTATTTATTTGAGAGAGAGAGAATGAGATAGAGAGCACGAGAGGGAAGAGGGTCAGAGGGAGAAGCAGACTCCCTGCTGAGCAGGGAGCCCGATGTGGGACTCGATCCCAGGACTCCAGGATCATGACCTGAGCCGAAGGCAGTCGCTCAACCAACTGAGCCACCCAGGCGCCCCATATTTGCTTATATTTTAAGAAACTGTGAAAATGACGACCTACGTAGGTGGGAGTGGAGAGGACAGAGAAAAGCTAGATTTTCCTGTTAAGATTTACTTTAGAACTATGAAATGTATAGAATTATACAACAAAATTCAAATAAAAAAAGGACAATACCTAAAAATCAAAAGCAAAATGAAACAAACCTGTGTTTCAAGTTGATGGTTTAACCATGCAGAATGGAAATATTTCAGTGACTTTAAAATAAAATAATACCCAAGTGGGATATATCTTAGGAACAATTTTTTAAAAGCCTGAAACTTAAAAGTTTTCAATAATCATACTGTTGACAATATCAATATTGATATTGTTACTCAGAAATTATATACAGAGTGGGTTCTTAGTTTATATATGTAAAGTAAGAAATAATGTCATCAGGAACCAAGATTTTCAGCATAAGAAAAAGACAACTATAGAGTCAAAGAAGTTAAGTAAAATAATGGAAAGTTTAAATTGGAATTATCAAACTGAACAAATGATGTGTGTTTTCTTAAAGAGAAAATGTATTTCCTATATCTGGTCACCAAAAAGCCTGGAAACAATGAGCAACTAAGTTGAGCACACAACTTTAGCACCTATATTGTCTCTAAATACCATTTCCCAGTAAAAGGAACCAGTTTTTTTAGATGGCTGGCTCCAGGTCTGGGCCAAGAAATGCGTAAGAAAATCTGGAACAGTTTATCTAGCTAGGAAGAAAAGAGTCATCAAAGATTATTGGGGTTGTGCTAAAAAAACCTCAGAAGACAAGCTGAATATTCCCGTAAGCTAAACATAGGCCAATTTAAACATCAAAAAGAGTAGCAACTAAACTAAGTACACAGAGAGCAAGTATTACAAGAAACTTTAAAACATGACAATTTCCATACACTGAGATAAACCTTAAGGACAAAACAAAACAAAAACAAAAAAACCACCCACCAAAAAACTAGTTCATGGTAATCACACCTGGTAGTGTTGGTGTACTTATTCTCAGACTGCTGTATGTGTACTGTGTTTTGAGCAATTATGTGATATTCTAACATTCCCAGTGTTTTTGAGAACTGGGATACTCAGTATTCAGAATGGAGATAAGATAAAAGAGGCTAAATAAAAACCTTGTAATTCTGAATTTGAATGGGATATAGCAGTATGAATTCATGATATGGTTTCCTTCAAACGTACAACAGAAAAACATATATCCTAGCTCTACCTGAAAAGTAGAGCTAGAAACAATGATCAATCTTGTGACAATGTGCATTCCTAGTATTATGGTCTTAAAATACCATTCACTCTGAAAAGAATCACAGCTCCTTGAAGCAACAGCTGATATCTGGCCTAAAACAGAAAATGTACAATAGGAGCCTGGAACATCTGTCATACCAGATAGCAAGGAAGCTGAGACTATTGGGCTCATGAAATAAGGTCTCAAGGGCCAACTTGAATAAGCTCCTATTGGTCAAAGATGGGACAATTTGAGCATCAATAAGAATGACCATATCTTCTTCTTCTTTTTTTTTAAACATATAACGTATTATTTGTTTCAGAGGTACAGATCTGTGATTCAACAGATAGCAGGAGGGGAAGGGAAATCGGAGGGGGAGATGAACCATGAGAGATGATGGACTCTGAAAAACAAACTGAGGGTTCTAGAGGGGAGGGGGTGTGAGGATGGGTTAGCCTGGTGATGGGTATTAAAGAGGGCACGTTCTGCATGGAGCACTGGGTGTTATACGCAAATAATGAATCATGGAACACTACATCAAAAACTAATGATGGCAGCAACTTCTTCCTAGAAACATCATCAAAGGCAAGGGAAGCAAGGGCAAAAATGAACTATTGGGATTTCATCAAGATAAAAAGCTTTTGCACAGCAAAAGAAACAGTCCACAAAACCAAAAGACAACCAACAGAATGGGAGAAAATATTTGCAAATGACATATCAGATAAAGGGCTAGTATCCAAAATCTATAAAGAACTTATCAAACTCAACACCCAAAGAACAAATAATCCAATCAAGAAATGGGCAGAAGACATGAACAGACATTTTTCCAAAGAAGACATCCAAATGGCCAACAGACACATGAAAAAGTGCTCAACATCGCTTGGCATCAGGGAAATCCAAATCAAAACCTCAATGAGATACCACCTCACACCCGTCAGAATGGCTAAAATTAACAAGGCAGGAAACGACAGATGTTGGTGGGGATGCGGAGAAAGGGGAACCCTCCTACACTGTTGGTGGGAATGCAAGTTGGTGCAACCCCTCTGGAAAACAGTATGGAGGTTCCTCAAACAGTTGAAAATAGAGCTACCATATGATCCAGGAATTGCACTACTGGGTGTTTACCACAAAGATACAAATGTAGGGATCTGAAGGGGTACGTGCCCCCCAATGTTTATAGCAGCAATGTCCACAACAGCCTAACTGTGGAAAGAGCCAAGATGTCCATCGACAGATGAATGGATAAAGAAGATGTGGTATATATGCACAACGGAATATTATGCAGCCCTCAAAAGGAATGAGATCTTGCCATTTGCAACGACGTGGATGGAACTGGAGGGTGTTATGCTGAGTGAAATAAGTCAATCAGAGAAAGACATGTATCATATGACCTCACTGATATGAGGAATTCTTAATCTCAGGAAACAAACTGAGGGTTGCTGGAGTGGTGGGGGGGTGGGAGAGATGGAGTGGCTGGGTGATAGACATTGGGGAGGGTATGTGCTATGGTGAGTGCTGTGAATTGTGCAGGACTGTTGAATCACAGATCTGTACCTCTGAACCAAATAATGCAATATATGTTAAGAAAAAAAAAAAAAGAAGAAGATAGCAGGAGGGGAAGAATGAAGGGGGGTAAATCGGAGGGGGAGACGAACCATGAGAGATGATGGACTCTGAGAAACAAACTGAGGGTTCTAGAGGGGAGGGGGGTGGGGGGATGGGTTAGCCTGGTGATGGGTATTAAGGAGGGCACATTCTGCGTAGAGCACTGGGTGTTATACACAAACAATGAATCATGGAACACTACATCAAAAACTAATGATGTAATGTGTGGTGATCAACATAACAATAAAAAATTTAAAAAAACTAATGACGTAATGCATGGTAATTAACATAATAATAAAGAAAAAAATAAGAATGACCGCAATAGAGTAACCACATCAAAAACTCACATCAGGTGCTCATAATGAAACTAAAAACCAAAGAAAACAAACCTTATTTGATCACCTGTTGCTTCTGGGGGCTCTCAGAACAAATCCTATTATTCCGAAAACTGACCCATCAAAAGGAAAGTATAAGCATATACCCTGACTTTCCTATATGAACTTTACTTCAGAGTAATCAATAATTGATGAGGAAAAGTTATTTCTTAGAACTCTAGTTTATAAATTCAGAATGAATGACAAACTTGAGTGTTACCATTTTACAATCCCTAAAAAGTAAGTGATCCAGGCAAAGATGAATAAACTTGCCAAAATCAGTAGGTAAAAAGCTACTGGAGAACTTTACAGATCGGGCTCACAACATTTGAACCCACTGATTAATCTTATCACAAAAAAAGAGAGCCTTTCCTATGCCTCATAATGTAACAAGGGAAGAAGTATCAATTATTAATTATTCTTGGGGAAAAAAAAGTAAACCTATATCTGTTCAAGCATCTATCAGTTCACAGGGAATAGAAGGAAATGACACAATGGGGACAAAATTGGCAAAATCTAGACTGTGAAGCGTTCTATAGGAAAACTGACCCAACTTTGTTTTTTTGTTTTGTTTTGTTTTGTTTTTTGTTAGAGCAGGAGCTTGTTCTCACGACCCTTAGATCATGATCTGAGCTCAAATCAAGAGTTGAATGCTTAACCAACTGAGCCACCCAGGCGCCCTAACCCATTTTTTTGAACAACTGAATTATAAGGTTACAAGAGAGGGGAGGTGGGGAGTGAGAATTTACAGATTAGAACAAGGAAAGGGATGTCTGCTTCCAGCTAAGATGTAGTAACAGATATCAGACTAACCCTCCTACCTGACAGTGAAAACAGACAAAATGTATGGAACAGTTTTTAAGACCTTGTGCACTGTGCACAAGGCAACAAAAGACTGATACCTCAGAGAAACAGGAAACGAAGTGAACCCTACAACTGCCCCAGCTTATTGTCTTGAAAGACCTTCTAGGCTGCAGTACACAAGGTGGAGCCCAGAAGGAGCCTACCCAACATTCCAAGTTGGCGTATACATATGCCCAGACTTACCAAGTTGTACACTTTCGGTATGTACAGTTTATTATATGTCAATTACCCTCAAGCTGGGGGGAAAAAAGAAATTCAGAAGATATCAAGTAAATGCAACATGTTGATCTTGTATGGATCTGATTTAAACAAATCAACTGTAAAAAAAAATTCTAAATCTTGGAGAAATTCAAATATGGATGGCATACTGATGATATTAAGAAGTTGCTCTTGTTAATTTTTTTGTGTTAATGGTGTTATGGTTATGTTTAGAAAGTCTTTATCTTTTAGAGATAGATAATGAAGTATTATGGTTGACATATCAAAGATTTGCTTTAAAATAATTCAGGTTAGGGAGGAAGTGAAGAGAGGGCTAATTGAAACAGAAATGGCCACACATTACTGAACCTAGGTGATAGGAATATGGGAGTTCATTTTTTTCCTCTTGTATGTACTTTAAATTTCCCATAATATGAAAAGAGAGAGAGGAAGAACAAGAGAAAACATGTAACAGAAACTAAAAGTCAGAACTAACTACCAGTAGTAAACCTTATGTTGAATATGCTTCTTAATGGTCTTGGAGCCCAATTTCCTCACTGATAAAATGAGAGTTGGATTAATATGTGTATTTTAATACTGCTCCATTTCATTTATATAGAGGGAATAAACTTGTGTGTTTTTTAAGATACTTATTTATTTATTTGAGAGAGCGAGAGAGAGGGAGAGAGAGGGAGAGGGAGGGAGAGAGAGGGAGGGAGGGAGGGAGAGCATTCCCTGCTGAGCACAGACCCTGATGCAGCACTTGATCCCAGGACTCTGAGAATATGACCTGAGCCAAAGGCAGATGCTTAACTGAATGAACCACCCAGGCGTCCCTAAACTCGTGTTTCAAAACAAAGTAAACAATGATTTTTAAGTAAAAGTCATACTGTTCCAAATCCTAGCTATATCTCATGAATGAATTTTTATTCTGTAATGCAACATATAGTGTATTTATTTCATAAATATGATTAGAATTAAACATGCCCAAAAGAAAAAAGAAAAAAAAAATCTTAGGAGTAAAACAACATTGTTAGTCTGAAAAGAACTGCTCACCGTCAAAAGCTTAGTAGTGATACCAGCATCCACCACCGCCTTGTGCATGGCACGTAATGTCTCTAGTTCTGGAGCAGCAATAAATACAACATAGGGCATGAACTCAGAAGTCCTCAGCACTTTCAGGGCCTGTGTAGAAGAACAATTATAAAACAATTTATATGGGATTAGAATTTGAATTATGTTACCCTTTAATTTATAATAAATTCTAACTAATCAAAATCTATCTGCCCTCTCACTAAGGATGAAGGATGTAATTTAATACTTGCCCGCCTTCTATCCTTTTGATTCCATACAGTACTTTTCTTTTTTTTAAAGATTTTATTTGCCAGAGAGAGAGTGAGAGACAGAAAGAGAGAGCACAAGCAGGGGGAGCAGCAGGGAGAGGGAGAGGGAGAGGGAGAAGCAGGTCCCCCACTGAGCAGGGAGCCCGATGCCGGACTCAATCCCAGGACCCTGGGATCATGACCTGAGGTGAAGGCAGACACTTAACGACTGAGCCACCCAGGCGCCCCATACAGTACTTTTCTAAAATAGTGATCCATCAAATGTGTTCTGACCTCAGTCATACTACCCTTTAATCCTCTTGAACAAAGGAAAGTATTGAACTTAAAGATCCAAAAATTATCAAGAATGATGTGAATGCTTTCTATGTTACTTGTAGAATTCTGTTAATACTGAAACAGCAGAAATAATCTCAGTGTCTATTGAGAGTGATTATATAAATTAATATACATTTGTACTGTGAAACACTGAATATTCAGTAATTACAAAGAACTAAAAAAGCTCTACAGTAACTGACATGAAAAGATCTTCAAGATACACTGTTTAATGGAAAAAAGCTAAAGAATCTATATAATATAGAATTTTTCTATTTATGTAAAAAAGAAAAATAGGAAACCCATAAAAAATCGAATAAAATTATACATATATCTGTATTAAGGCATAGTAAAATGACAAAGATATATACCAAACTATTAGTAATTATCTCTGAGTAGGGAAGTTAAGTTGGGTTGAGTGTGGAGGGGTGAGAAAGGGTCAGTGAGAGAGAGGGAGTAAGAGTGAAGAGAATGGTGTGTGTGTGCGTGGCACTGGTTGGGAAGGGGTGTGACTTTCTTTATTCTTTATGTTGTAGCTTTGCTAAAATTTTAAAATCAACATTTCCTAACACATGCATATTTATATGTTACTTGAACAAGTAAATACTAAACTTCTATCAAGTTCTATTCCTATCCAAACCTCTATTGGCTAATTATTTTTTTAAAGTTTTTATTTATTTATTTATTTGAAAGAGACAGAGAGAGACAGTAACAGAGGGAACACAGGCAGGGGGAGTAGGAGAGGGAGAAGCAGGCTTCCCGCGGAGGAGCCTGATGTGGGGCTCGATCCCAGGACCCTGGGATCATGACCTGAGCCACCCAGGTGCCCCGTGTTGGATAATTATCGATGAGATTTATTTAACTAGCTGTGGATGAATAAGGTTCTCTCACCAATAGGTAATAGAAAGAGGCATCCTCACAATCTGAAAATAAAACCAAACAAAAACTTCACAGGAATTACGATTTTAAAAACAGCTTTGGCATCCATGCAGCTTACTTGTGGGTTGACATCCAAAATACAAGTTCGTCCAGTTTGGACAACTTCAAGAATAGAATCGATTTTGGTTCCATAGAGATTTCCTTCATATTCCCCATGTTCCAAATATTTTCCAGCTTTAATATCTGCTTCCATCTCAGACCGTGACACAAATTTATATGCTTGACCGTCTTTTTCATCTTCCCTTGGTTTCCGTGAAGTAACTAAAATAATGTTGAGAATTTATACAAAGAGAACACAGGGTATTAAAATTGAGACTAAAATGCACAGGGTAGCTTTAAGATTTTTCCATTTAGTTTTGGGGTTGGCAAATTATGACCTATGGCCAAATCTGGTCTGCTTATTTTTGTAAATAAAGTATTATTAGACCAGAGCTATGGCACATTTGTTTTATTACCTACGGTTTCATTCGTTTTACAATGGTGTAGTAGTTGTAACACAGACCAGATGACCCACAAAGCCTAAAATATTTACTCTGTGGCCCTTGAATTAAAAAGTTTGCTGACCCCTGACCTATAGGAATGTTTTAAGAGGTAGTCCCCAATACACAATTTATATTAAAAAAAATGTGCTTTATAAAGTCAGCTTGAAACGAACATATATTTACATAGAAACAGTCCTAAATTTAGATTTTTTAAATAATTTTTATTGTTATGTTAATCACCATACATTAGTTTTTGATGCAGTGTTCCATGATTCATTGTGCATAACACCCAGTGCTCCACGCAGAATGTGCCCTCTTTAATACCGATCACCAGGCTAACCCATCCCCCACCCCCCTCCCCTCTAGAACCCTGTTTGTTTTTCAGAGTCCATCGTCTCTCATGGTTCGTCTCCCCCTCCGACTTACTCCCCTTCATTCTTCCCCTCCTGTTATCTTTTCTTTTTTTCTTAACATATATTGCATTATTTGTTTCAGAAGTACAGATACGTGATTCATCAGTCTTGTAAAATTCACAGTGCTCACCATAGCACATACCCTCCCCAATGTCTATCACCCAGCCACCCCATCCCTCCCACCCCCCACCACTCCAGCAACCCTCAGTTTCCTGAGATTAAGAATTCCTCATATCAGTGAGGTCATATGATACATGTCTTTCTCTGATTGACTTATTTCACTCAGCATAACACCCTCCAGTTCCATCCATGTCATTGCAAATGGCAAGATCTCATTCCTTTTGATGGCTGCATAATATTCCATTGTGTATATATACCACCTCTTCTTTATCCACTCATCTGTCAATGGACATCTTGGCTCTTTCCACAGTTTGGCTATTGTGGACATTGCTGCTATAAACATTGGGGTGCACGTACCCCTTCGGATCCCTACATTTGTATCTTTGTGGTAAATACCCAGTAGTGCAATTGCTGGATCATATGGTAGCTCTGTTTTCAACTGTTTGAGGAACCTCCATACTGTTTTCCAGAGGGGTTGCACCAGCTTGCATTCCCACCAACAGTGTAGAAGGGTTCTCCTTTCTCCACATCCCCGCCAACATTTGTCGTTTTCTGACTTGTTAATTTTAGCCATTCTGATGGGTGTGAGGTCGTATCTCATTGAGGTTTTGATTTGGATTTCCCTGATGCCGAGCGATGTTGAGCACTTTTTCATGTATCTGTTGGCCATTTGGATGTCTTCTTTGGAAAAATGTCTGTTCATGTCTTCTGCCCATTTCTTGATTGGATTATTTGTTCTTTGGGTGTTGAGTTTGATAAGTTCTTTATAGATTTTGGATACTAGCCCTTTATCTGATATGTCATTTGCAAATATTTTCTCCCATTCTGTTAGTTGTCTTTTGGTTTTGTGGACTGTTTCTTTTGCTGTGCAAAAGCTTTTTATCTTGATGAAATCCCAATAGTTCATTTGTGCCCTGGCTTCCCGTGCCTTTGGCGATGTTTTAGGAAGAAGTTGCTGTGGCTGAGGTCGAAGAGGTTGCTGCCTGTGTTCTCCTTTAGGATTTTGATGGACTCCTGTCTCACGTTTAGGTCTTTCAACCATTTGGAGTCTATTTTTGTGTGTGGTGTAAGGAAATGGTCCAGTTTCATTCTTCTGCATGTGGCTGTCCAATTTCCCCAACACCATTTGTTGAAGAGACAGTCTTTTTTCCATTGGACATTCTTTCCTGTTTTGTCAAAGATGAGTTGACCATAGAGTTGAGGGTCCATTTCTGGGCTCTCTATTCTGTTCCATTGATCTATGTGTCTGTTTTTGTGCCAGTACCATACTGTCTTGATGATGACAGCTTTGTAATAGAGCTGGAAGTCCGGAATTGTGAGGCCGCCAGCTTTGCTTTGCTTTTTCAAGATTCCTCTGGCTCTTCGGGGTCTCTTCTGGTTCCATACAAATTTTAGGATTATTTGTTCCATTTCTTTGAAAAAGGTGGATGGTATTTTGATGGGGATTGCACTGAATGTGTAGATTGCTCTAGGTAGCATTGACATCTACACAAGGTTTGTTCTTCCAATCCATGAGCATGGAACGTTTTTCCATTTCTTTGTGTCTTCTTCAATTTCTTTCATGAGTATTTTATAGTTGTCTGAGTACAGATCCTTTGCCTCTTTGGTTAAATTTATTCCTAGGTATCTTATGGTTTTGGGTGCAATTGTAAATGGGATCGACTCCTTGATTTGTCTCTCTTCTGTCCTGTTGTTGGTGTATAGGAATGCCACTGATTTCTGTGCATTGATTTTATATCCTGCTACTTTACTGAATTCCTGTATGAGTTCTAGCAGTTTTGTGGTGGAGTCTTTTGGGTTTTCCACATACAGTATCATATCATCTGCAAAGAGTGAGAGTTTGACTTCCTCTTTGCCGATTTGGATGCCTTTGATTTCTTGTTGTTGTCTGATTGCTGTGGCTAGGACTTCTAATACTATGTTGAATAGCAGTGGTGAGAGTGGACATCCCTGCTGCATTCCTGACCTTAGGGGAAAAGCTCTCAGCTTTTCCCCATTGAGAATGATATTTGCTGTAGGTTTTTCATAGATGGCTTTTATGATATTGAGGTAGGTACCCTCTATCCCTATACTCTGAAGAGTTTTGATCAAGAAAGGATGCTGGACTTTGTCAAATGCTTTTTCTGCATCTATTGAGAGGATCATATGATTCTTGTCCTTTCTTTCGTTAATGTATTGTATCACGTTGACTGATTTGCGGATGTTGAACCAGCCTTGCAGCCCAGGGATAAATCCCACTTGGTCGTGGTGAAGAATCCTTTTAATGTACTGTTGGGTCCTATTGGCTAGTATTGTGGTGAGAATTTTTGCATCCATGTTCATCAAGGATATTGGTCTGTAATTCTCCTTTTTGATGGGGTCTTTGTCTGGTTTGGGGATCAAGGTAATGGTGGCCTCATAAAATGAGTTTGGAAGTTTTCCTTCCATTTCTATTTTTTGGAACAGTTTCAGGAAAATAGGTATTAATTCTTCTTTAAATGTCTGATAGAATTCCCCTGGGAAGCCATCTGGCCCTGGGCTTGGTTTGTTGGGAGATTTTTGATGACTGCTTCAATTTCCTTAGTGGTTATAAGTCTGTTCAGGTTTTCTATTTCTTCCTGGTTCAATTTTGGTAGTGGATACATCTCTAGGAATGCACCCATTTCTTCCAGGTTATCTAATTTGCTGGCATAGAGTTGCTCATAATATGTTCTTATAATTGTTTGTATTTCTTTGGTGTTGGTTGTGATCTCTCCTCTTTCATTCATGATTTTGTTGATTTGGGTCATTTCTCTTTTGATAAGTCTGGCCAGGCGTTTATCAATCTTGTTAATTCTTTCAAAGAACCAGCTCCTAGTTTCGTTGATCTCTTCTACTGTTCTTTTGGTTTCTAGTTCATTGATTTCTGCTCTGATCTTTATTATTTCTCTTCTCCTGCTGGGTTTAGGCTTTATTTGCTGTTCTTTCTCCAGCTCCTTTAGCTGTAGGGTTAGGTTGTGTATTTGAGACCTTTCTTGTTTCTTGAGAAAGGCTTGTATTGCTATATACTTTCCTCTTAGGACTGCCTTTGCTGTATCCCAAAGATTTTGAACAGTTGTGTTTTCATTTTCATTGGTTTCCATGAATTTTTTAAATTCTTCTTTAACTTCCTGGTTGACCCATTCATTCTTTAGTAGGATGCTCTTTAGCCTCCATGGATTTGAGTTCTTTCCGACTTTCCTCTTGTGATTGAGTTCTGGTTTCAAAGCATTGTGGTCTGAAAATATGCAGGGAATAATCCCAATCTTTTGGTACCAGTTGAGACCTGATTTGTGACCTAGGATGTGATCAGTTCTGGAGAATGTTCCATGGGCACTAGAGAAGAATGTGTATTCCGTTGCTTTGGGATGGAATGTTCTGAATATGTCTGTGAAGTCCATTTGGTCCAGTGTGTCATTTAAAGTCTTTATTTCCTTGTTGATCTTTTGCTTAGATGATCTGTCCATTTCAGTGAGGGGGGTGTTAAAGTCCCCCACTATTATTGTATTGTTGTCAATGTGTTTCTTTGCTTTTGTTATTAATTGCCTTATATAATTGGCTGCTCCCACGTTAGGGGCATAGATATTTACAATTGTTAGATCTTCTTGGTGGATAGACCCTTTAAGTAGGATATAGTATCCTTCTTCATCTCTTATTACAGTCTTTGTTTTAAAATCTAATTTGTCTGATATAAGGATTGCCACCCCAGCTTTCTTTTGGTGTCCATTAGCATGGTAAATGGTTTTCCACCCCCTCACTTTCAATCTGGGGGTGTCTTTGGGTCTAAAATGAGTCTCTTGTAGACAGCATATTGATGGGTCTTGTTTTTTAATCCAATCTGATAGCCTGTGTCTTTTGATTGGGGCATTTAGCCCATTTACATTCAGGGTAACTATTGAAAGGTATGAATTTAGTGCCATTGTATTGGCTGTAAGGTGACTGTTACTGTATATTGTCTGTGTTCCTTTCTGATCTATGCTGCTTTTAGGCTCTCTTTTTGCTTAGAGGACCTCTTTCAATATTTCTTGTAGGGCTGGTTTCGTGTTTGCAAATTCCTTTAGTTTTTGTTTGTCCTGGAAGCTTTTTATCTCTCCTTCTATTTTCAATGACAGCCTAGCTGGATATAGTATTCTTGGCTGCATATTTTTCTCATTTAGTGCTCTGAAGATATCATGCCAGTCCTTTCTGGCCTGCCAGGTCTCTGTGGATAGGTCTGTCGCCAATCTAATGTTTCTACCATTGTAGGTTACATATCTCTTCTCCCGAGCTGCTTTCAGGATTTTCTCTTTGTCTCTGAGACTCGTAAGTTTTACTATTAGATGTTGGGGTGTTGACCTATTTTTATTGATTTTGAGAGGGGTTCTCTGTGCCTCCTGGATTTTGATGCCTGTTTCCTTCCCCACATTAGGGACGTTCTCTGCTATAATTTGCTCCAATATACCTTCTGCCCCTCTCTCTCTTTCTTCTTCTGGGATCCCAATTATTCTAATGTTTCATCTTATCGTATCACTTATCTCTTGAATTGTGCCCTCGTGATCCTGTAGTTGTTTATCTCTCTTTTTCCCAGCCTCTTTATTTTCCATCATTTGGTCTTCTATATCGCTGATTCTTTCTTCTGCCTCATTTATCCTAGCAGTTAGTGCCCCCATTTTTTATTGCACCTCATCAATAGCCTTTTTGATTTCGACTTGGTTAGATTTTAGTTCTTTTATTTCTCCAGAAAGGGTTTCTCTAATAACTTCCACACTTTTTTCAAGCCCAGCTAGTATGTTTAAAGTCATGATTCTGAACTCTAGGTCCGACATCGTACTAATGTCAGTATTGAGTAGCTCCCTGGCAGATGGTACTACCTCTTGGTCTTTTTGCTGAGGTGATTTTTTTTGTCTTGTCATTTTGTCCAGAGGAGAACAGATGAATGAGAGAACAGAATGCTAACAGGTTAACAACGTCTCCAGCAAATATACTCTATACAAATCAGAAAAGACCTGAAACCAGGGGACAAGAAAGGGAAAGAAAGAAGAGAAAAAAAAAAAGGAAAAAGAAAAAGATAAAAACAAACCAAAACAGAACAAAACAAAAAAAAACAGAATATGATCAAATATGATCAGGCTAGTGCATAGATCAGTGCCACACACTAGCTTTTGGGCATATTTTGGTCTGTTAGAAGAAAGTGCCTGCTAAAATTTTAAAGGAAGAAAGACTTATATATGTACAAAATAAGGGTTGATACAATGAAGGGATGGCAGATAACTGTAAAGATGAAAATTATAAAAGATTTTATAGAAGGAATTGATAAGAAGTTGTTTTTAAAAAGAAAGACTTAAAAAGAAAAAGAAAAAGAAAAAAAAGGGAGAGAATGTGATCAGGCAGGAGACTAGAACAAAGCCATACACTAGTGATTTAGGGTATATTTTGATCTGTTAGAAGAAATTGTATCTCAAAATTTTAAAGAGAGAACAACTTATATATATATGCCAAAAATAAGGGTAACTACTATGAAGGGATAAAAATATGACTCTAAAAATGAAAAATAAAAAATGTTTTTTTTAAAAAAGGGATTGATACGATGTTGTTTGAAAAAGGGAAAAAGAAAAATTCAAAAGCAGTTAAAAAAATTAACTTTGAAAAACTAATGAATTACGGTAAAAAAGCCATGAATTCTATGTGCAGTATTCCCCTAGCGCTGGAGTTCTCCCGTTCTCCTTGATCGGTAAACTTGGTCTTGGCTTGTTGGCTGGTTCGTGCTTATCTTCTGGGGGAGGGGCCTGTTGCCGTGGTTCCCAAATGTCTTTGCCGGAGGCTGAATTGCCCCGCCCTTGTCAGTCCGGGCTAAGCAAGCTGCTCCGGTTTGCTCTCAGGAGCTTTTGTTCCCTGCAAGCTCTCTGTACAGCTTTGGAGGACCAGGGTGAAAATGGTGGCCTCCCAATCTCCGCCCAGAGGAGCTGAGAACTTGGGGCCCTGCTCCTCAGTGTGCCCCCTGAGAAAAGCAGTCACTCCCGTCTCCCTGGTCTCCGGCCGCACTCCGTGCTCACCTGGCCTGTGATCGAGCGTTTCTATCTCTGGCACCCGACCCCGTGTGGAGTCTCCAAACCCAGCAGATCCCTGCGGTGCACTCCCGCGCTGCTCCTCCTGGGGGAGGAAGGGGAGTCTCCCCGGATCTGCTGCTTGTTGGGTCCCTGCTGGAGGAGCAGTAGCCCAACTGGGCTGCAGATCACAGTCTATGGCAACCCCGAGCTGAGAGCCCGCACCTCGGCTCCGTCTCTGCAGCCGGCTTCCCCGCTCCGATACCTGGGAGCTCTGCCACACTCAGGCACCCCTGGTCTTTCTGTGACCCCCGCGGGTCCTGAGACCATACTGTCCCGCAAGGGTTCCACCCCCGCTTAACCACTGGAGCGACGTCCCTCAGTGGAGCCGGCTTCTAAAAGTTCCGATTTTGTGCTCCGCAGCTCTATCACTTGCCAGAAGCGGCCGGCGGAGGCCCCCTCCCCGCCGTCTACCCTCCCGAATATCGCCTCGGATTCACTTCTCCGCATGTCCTACCTTCCAGAAAGTGGTCGCTTTTCTGTTCAGAGTGTTGCTACTCTTATCTTCGATCTCCTGTTGAGTTCGTAGGTGTTCAGAATGGTTTGATCCCTATTCAGCTGAATTCCTGAGACCAGACGAAATCCAGGTCTCCTACTCCTCCGCTATCTTGCTCTGCGCCACCCCCAAATTTAGATTCTTAACTATGATGAGTCCTACTAAGCGTGGGATATATTTTAAGTGAATATTTTTTCCAGCTGCCACCAGCATTCCCCCTAAGGAATTTACACTTGAACACTTCCTAACTGAACACCCAACAAATGAGCAAAATTCTATTTGTAGTTGGTATTATCAATCTTCTGAAGCATAGTTTTACCCACCAATTATCTATCCCTTTCTCCTCACCCTAACACCAAACCTTCTTCTAGCCTCTTGCTTATTGATATTCTGAAATGTTAACTGTTCTGTTCTGCAACTTGGTGGTGGATCTAGCCACACTTGATGTTATTATGTTCTATTAACTTCCTCTACTCCAAAGTATTTTTTTTCTGAGAGAATAACAGTAAACAGACCAAGTCAAAATTTAAAAGATCATTTTTGCCTGATAGTTTAGTTCTGAGTACCTCCAGAGATATACAACTTCTTTGCAACTTGGGCTAGCATAGGAAAGGAAATTCTCTTTCAAACTGTTGCAAAGATGTAGTTAGGTACTCTCTACAAATTTGTTAACACTGGTTTGGAAGAAGAAAAGTAATTTGTGTGTGTGTATGTTATTTTACAGTTTAGCCTTAACCATTTTGGCCAGATCAGATATAAAATCAAATACTTATACATGTAGAATATCTGATGAAATCATTAAGCACATACAATTAAGAAGTAATCCAGATCAAAAGTTGACAATATTTTGACTATGTGTAATAAGCATAGCACATCAAGAAAACTTTTGTAAGAACAGAATGAACTTGAAATTCAAGCTCAATAATAAGAGTCTAATTCATAAATGAGATCATTAGGCACAACAGGACTCCCTTTCTTCCCCTGTTGTTTTGTGGCTCAGCCTTTAGGGTGATCATCCCAGACAACTGTGGAGATCATATATAAAGTAACTAAAGACATTCAAGATGCTATGATGCATTTTCATATTCAAAAATGTGAGATGTCCAGGGTTTCTGGATTTATTCACCAAAGGTGGTATGATAAAATGTCTAAGCAATTTTAAACTCCCCAAATAAATACATACTAGGACTTGGCTCAATATCTGTGAATATAATTTTAGAAGAGTACAGTTTTTTGGTGAAGCTCTACAGTGAAATCATATATGGGAATGTGCTGCTTGAAATAAATATGTATAGGTACACATATTGCCCCCATCACCACCTCCATGTTGAGGGAATCTTAATTTTTGGCAAACTGTTTTTAGTTTATAAGCGAAAAATTTTAAAAGAGTTTATTTATCTATTTAGAGAGATAGAAAGAATGAGCATGAATATGAATGGTGGGGGGAGAGGGAGAGAGAAGCTCAAGCAGACTCTGTGCTGAGCGCAGAGGCTGACACAGGACTAGATCCCACAACCTGAGCTGGGATCATGACCTGAGTGAAATTAAGAGTCGGATGCTTAACTGACTGAGCCATCCAGACACCCCTAGTTTACAAGTGAATTTTAACTACAATCTCATTCTCTAATGAAAACTCAAAACAAAGCAAGGCAAAACAAAAATCAAAACCCAAAAACTGTATTGCCACATATTTAAGACCCTTTCCATTCTTAGGACAGAGAAATTAGAATAGGGTAGCTTCACTACAACTCATTTCTTAGGTTTATATGATAAGCAAATAATGTGATTTCTTAGATTTAATCATTATGGCAAAATTCTAAATTGTTATAGCTCTTCAAATTATAAGGAAACAACAAAGTAACTTTCTTATTAATTAAACTCAAGACATCAATGTTAAAAAGCAAACTTGATTCATAAGGTAGCCTATCCCCCTGGATTAATAATCTTTTCTATTTTAGGATCATTTAATACTATACAAAGGAAAATCCATTTAAGATTTGATTTATGTGAAAGAGAGAAAGAGCAGAGAGAGCACAAGCAGGGGAGAGGGGCAAAGAGAAAAGAAGAAGCAGGCTCCCCACTAAGCAGGGAGCCAGACATGGGGCTGGATCCCAGGACCGCAGGACCATGACCCAAGCTAAAGGCAGACACTTAACTGACTGAGCCACCCAGAAGACACAAGAAAAATCCATTTAATACAATGCCAGCATTTACCTCTTCCTTATGAGACTGACTTCCTTATTCATACCACCTGACAATATGCAGCACACTACTATGTACCAGGAATTAGGCAAACCTGTCACACTTTTGCAGTGTTTCTTTTTTGTGTTGATTCTGCGACTTAAAAAAAAAAAAAAAAAGCTAAATGCTACATAAATGTGAATGATTTAAAGAGAAGTAAAACACACCTAACATTATATGAAGAAGTGAGAGTTACCCTGATGTATGGATATACCTAAATCTTTCTATATAAAAATTCAGATTTGAATCCTCACTAAAATATTTATTTACTGCTGAAAGGCAAAACAGCATATCTTTCTAGAAATTAATATGGCACTAAGAAATCAAGAAACTGAGACATCTATATATATTTTTTGATCTAAAAATTTTATATTTGAGATTTATATATATCATCTCTGATAACAAACATAACTATCCAAATCATATAAATAGGCAATAACACTATACTTATATGCTGGAATATTAAGAAGTTATTTTTTTAGGTTTATCATGGTAAAATATATATAACATAAAATTGATCATTTTAACCATTTTTAAGTACACAATTCAGCGGCATTAAGTACATTCATACTGTTGTGCAACATTACCACTATCCATTTCCAGACCTTTTCATCATCCCAAACTGAAACTCTGTCCATTAAACACTAACTTCCCATTACACTCTCTCCTAGGCCCTGGTAACCACTACTGCACTTTCTGTCTCTATGAATTTTATTATTCTAGGTACCTCATATAAATGGAATTGTACAATATCTGTCCTTTTGTGTCTAGCTTATTTCATTCAGCATATTTTCAAGGTTCATCCATATTATAGCATGGATCAGAATTTCATTATTTTTTAAGGTTGAATATTCCACTGCCTGTACATACAACTTAGTTTACCCATTTATGCAGTGATGGACATTTGAACTATTTCTATCTTTTTGGCTATTGTAAATAATGCTATGAATATTCATGTACAAATATCTCAGTCCCTGCTTTCAATTCTTTTGGGTATATACCTATAAGTTGAATTGCTAGATCATATGTAATGCTATGTTTATTTTTCTGAGGAACTGCTATACTGTTTTCCATAGAAGTATACCATTTTATATTCCCATCAGTAATATACAAGTGTTCTACTATCTCTACATCTTTGCCAGTACTTGTTATTATCTATTTTTTTAAATGTATAATCTCAGGGCGCCTGGGTGGCTCAGTCGTTAAGCATCTGCCTTCGGCTCAGGTCATGACCCCAGGGACCTGGGATCGAGCCCCGCATTGGGCTCCCTGCTCCACGGGGAGCCTGCTTCTCCCTCTCTCACTCCCCCTGCTTGTGTTCCCTCTCTCGCTGTCTCTGTGTCAAATAAATAAATAAATAAATCTTAAAAAAAAAAATAAATGTATAATCTCCTAATGGGTATAAAGTGGTATATCACAGGGTTTTGATTTGCATTTCCCTAATGATTAGTGAAGTTCAGCATCTTTTTAACTGCTTATCGGTCATTTGTAGATCTTCTTTGGAGAAATGTCTATTCAAGTTCTTTGCCCATTTCTGAATTGGGTTGTTTTATTGTTGTAGGATTAATATTTACATAAAACATATGACAATGACTTGTGAGGAAAAAGCTCATGATATAATGTTCATTTTATTCATCAGATATTTCTTGGGTATATCCTATGTGCCAGACCCTGTTCTAGATTCTCGGTCTACAGAAGTACAAAAGACAGAGCAGCTCTCTGTTCTCGTGGGACATATTCTTGAAAGTGGAAATAGGTGAGTAGTCAAATAAAAAATAAGAATTTAAGTGCTAAAACATAACCACTAGGTACTTGGAAGGCTACTTTAGATGGAATGGTCAATAAAGGCCTCTGAGAAGGTGAGATCTGAATAAAAAGAAAAATTCAAGCATCTGAAGATCTGGAAGGCAGAGTGTTCCACACTGAGGGACCAATAAGAACAAAAAGGTGTGAAGGATAAATTTGAGGAATCTGAAGAAAAGAAAGACCAGTGTGTTAAGTAGGAGAAAAACTGGAAATTTTTTTTTCAAGATTTATTTATTTATTTATTTGAGAGAGAGAATGAGAGACAGAGAGAGCATGAGAGGGGGGAGGGTCAGAGGGAGAAGCAGACTCCCTGCTGAGCAGGGAGCCCGATGTGGGACTCGATCCCGGGACTCTGGGATCATGACCTGAGCCGAAGGCAGTCGCTTAACCAACTGAGCCACCCAGGCGCCCGAAAAACTGGAAATTTTTATATGAATAATATGGTCATTATTCTGTAATTACAAGTTATTTTAATTGTGTTCCTTGTATTTATAAACAGAACACTGAATAAGGTTTTTTTTTTTCTTTTTTCTTTTTGCAGTCTCACAGTATCCCTCAAGTCCCAAGTGGAAGCTAAAATGCCAAGGATTTATAGCCTCCTCTTTCAGAGTTTACTAAAAAGTAGCCAGCTTGGTCCTAGGATCATCCGTCCACCTACCTCTATCTTATATATACTCGGAAAGGAGTCACTGAGGTTATGAATTGTAGGTTCAGGGCAGAATGCTTTATTTTCTTTTCCTTTACCCCATTGTAAAATGATTCTCCCTGATGAATTCTGAAAACCCATGATGACATATTGTAGCAGTGGGATGATTTGTACTCTCACTGTTTGGCAAAACAAGAATGAGTTTCCTGTGGGGGCTGTGTGTGTGTCTGTGTTTGTGTATTCAAAAGATAGCCTGGCTGAACTGTACTGAAGGTATCCCGCACAGAAAGACAGAATGAAGGGTAGAGAACCAAGCAAAAGAGAATATGAAGTATGGGATTGGAGCTTGGCATTGGTCTCAAGGGGATAGCTGGAGATCATAATACCCTGGCCAGGGAATGGCAAAGTATGGAGATCTCTACAGAGTCTCCGAAGAACCTACAAATAGGCCTCAATGAAGAGACAGTATTTGGACATTTGTGACATAAAGAACTCCAGTCTCCAAAAGGCAAGATTTTACATGACAGCACTTGATCCCCACTTCTTCCTGCCCTGACCCTGAAAACCAGAAGTAGCAGAGCAGGATGTGAAGGGAGAGTAATAAAACAAACTATACTCTTCCCCTCACAATATAGGTCCTAAGCCAAGGATCAGGAATGAGCTGTGAGGAAGGGAGAAACAGCGAACTGGATGCAACACTGAAGTTTTGAATTGGAGTAGCCTTTTTTTTTAAACACCCAAAATAAAGTTTTATTTAGCAAAATGACACAGTTCTTATAACTGAAAGTGACTAGAAAGTTACAGAATCTTCTAGGGGACTGAGGGAAAAGTAGAGGGAAAGAAGATGTGACAGCATGGATGAAGTCAGCGGTTAGATGAAAATAAAGCTCTTTCCTGTTTGTACTCCCAAAGAGCTCAGCCATCCAACAAACCACTTAGTTATATACTTGCCAGAAACAAATTAATCAAATAACCTAACTGCAAGGATACTAGGAAATGAATACGAAGTCAATGTAAGAAAGGATTTTAGTGGCCTGGTAGCTGTTTCCCCAAATTCAAGAAAGGATTTTAAATTAATGAATTATTGAAGGATGCTAAAACAATTTGGTAGAAGTTTGTTGAGGAGAATACTTACACAGTTTCAAAGTATTTTTGAACAGATTACTTATTAATGACAAATAGAAGAAAAGTTACCTTTTACAGTGAAGAAATCTATCAGACATGCCCTAAATCAATAATCAAAGTTAACATCATCAGTAATGGGACAAAGTGACAAGATGGACCTACTATGTAATGTTCAGAGAAGGATAAAACATGATTTATATTTTTCTAATAATGTAGGACCTGAATCTAATGATAGGAAAACAATCAGGTAAACCCATGGTGAGAGACATTTACTTTTAGTGGATAAAATACTCCAACTAAAAGGCAGAGACTGGCAGAATGGATTTAAACAAAAAACCATGACCCATGACGGCTGTCCCTAAAAGACACATTTCAGATTCAAAGGCATCAGCAGGTTGAAAGTAAAAGGACTAAAAATACCCCATATAAACAGACCTGGAGTGGCTATACATATATCACACAAGATAAACTTAAAGACAAAAACGTTACTAAAGACAAAGGAGTGTCAATCCATCAAAAAGATTTAAAAAAATACAAATTTAGAAGCATCTAACAGAATTCCCAAAACACATGCTGCAAAAACTGAATTGAATTGAAGGGAGAAATAACTAAGTCAACAATAATATTTGGAGACTTCAATACCACACTTTCAAATAATGGATAGAACAAATAGGCAGGAGATCAACAAGGAAATAAAAGGTTGAACAACACTATAAACCAACTAGACCTAAAAGACATCTGTAGAAGACTCCACCCAATGATAGCATAATACACATCCTTCCCAAGTATACCTGGAACATTCTCCCAAACGGACCATACCTGAGGTTATAAAGAAAGTCTCAATGAGTTTTAAAAAAGTATAATCATACAGTGTTCTCTGACCACAATGGAATGAACTGGAAATCAGTAACAGAAGAAATTTGTGAAATGCAAAAATATGTGGAAATAAAACAATATGCTCTTAAACAACCAATGGGTCAAACAGGAAATCACAAATGCAATTAGAAAATTCTTTGAGATGAATGAAAACAAAGACACAATACCAAAAATTATGAGATGTAGCTAAAGCAGTTGCTTTTAGGGAACTTTATAGCTGCAAATGCCTATTAAAAATGAAGCTCTCAATCCAATAACCTAACATTCCACCTAAATAAAATGGAAAAAAAGCAAACTAAACCCAAAAAAAAAGGAAATAATAAGGACTATACAGAGATTAATTAAACAGAGAATAGAAAACCAATATAGGAAATCAACAAAAGCAAATGTTGGTTTCTTGAAAGAACACCAAAATTGACAAATCTTTAGGGAGACTGACCAGAAAAGAAGAGAGAGGACTCGAATTACTAAAATCAGAATAAAAGAGGGGATATTACCATGGGTGCTGCAGAAATTCTGAAACCCATTAAAAAGAAACAGAAAGCCTTAGAAGACTTATAACAAATAACAAGATTAAATCAATAATCAAAACCTCCTACAAAAATAACCCTGGGATCGAATGGCTTCAAGGGTAAACTCTATGAAACATTTAAAGAAGAATTAACATCAATCCTTTAAAAACCCTTCCAAAAATTGGAGTGAAAGGAACACTTCCCAATTCAGTCTATAAGTCCAGTATTACCACAATTATCAACATTAGCAACATCATAAGAAATGAAATCTATGGACCAGTATCTCTTATGAATATAGCTGCACAAATACTCAACAAAATACTAGCAAACTGATTCTAGAAGCATATAAAAAGGATCATAAACCACGGCTAAATGGGATTTACCACAGGAACACAATGAATGTAAAAGAATAAAAAACAAAAAATCATGTTGTCATCTCAATAAACAAAGAAAAAAACATTTGGTAAAATACAGTACCTTCTCATGATAAAAGTCAATGAACTAGGAGTAGAAGAGAATTTCTCCAACCTAATGAAGATTATCTACAAAAACCCCACACTTAACATCATACTTAGTGAGGAAAGACTGAATAGTATCTCTCTAAGATCATGAACAACACAGGAATGTCCACTTTTGCCACTTCCACACTGCACTGGAGATTCTAATCAGGGCAGTTAGACAAGAAAAAGAAATAAATGGCACCCAGTTTAAAGGAATAAGGAAAACTGTCTCTCTTTGCAGGTAACATGATCTTGTGTCTAGAAAATCCTGAGAAATTTGCAAAAAAATTACAACAAATAAATGAGTTCAGCAAGGTTAAAGGATACAAGATTAATGCACAAAAATCAGGTGTATTTCGGGGCACTTGGGTGGCTCAGTCAGTTAAGTGTCTGCCTTCAGCTCAGGTCATGATCCCAGGGTCCTGGGATCGAGCCCTGAATCTGGCTCCTTGCTCAGCAGGGAACTGCTTCTTCCTCTCCTCACCGCTCATGCTCTCTCTCTCTCGTTATCTCTCTCTCAATAAAAAAAATCTTTAAAAAAATAAATCAGGTGTATTTCTGTACACTTGTAATGAACAATGTGAAAAGGAAATTAGGAAAATTTAAATACTTAGGAATAAATCTGATAAAAAAAGCATACGACTTGTACACTGAAAACTACAAATATTATTGAAGGAAATTAAGGAAGAATAAGCTATAAAGTGTTAGAGAGTTATGGATCAGAGTAGGACTACTTTATCCCCAGAACACTGAAGAGATTTAGGATTTTGAAGCAAGGAGCTAAAAACTGGAGGTGGGGGTATAATTATGCATCCGGAGCAAGTTAATCTATACCTTCTCCCTCTTCATCTTTTTTTTTTTTTTAAAGATTTTATCCATCTATTCATGAAAGACAGAGAGACAGAGAGAGAGAGAGAGGCAGAGGGAGAAGCAGGCTCCCAAGGAGCAGGGAGCCCAACACGGGACTTGATCCCAGGACCCTGGGATCACGATCCGAGCCGAAGGCAGACGCCCAACCATCTGAGCCACCCAGGCGCCCTCCCTCTTCATCTTGTTAGAGAACAGACTCAGCAGGGGGGATACCTGAAAACTCTTCTCTGGAAAATTTAACGGCTCCCCCCAAAAATATTTTATGCCAACTTTTTGGCTCCTCCAACAAAACAGCTGTCTCCTTGCCCATCTCATAAAATAAAGCTCAGCCAGTTGCCAAGACCTGCTCAAGTACACGGGGCTTCCAACCAGTTTTAACACTTAATTAGGGATGTACAGCCAAGGATCAGTACATAAAAGAAAAAAATCCTCTAGCATAAAAGGGAAAACACAAACATACCATAAAGAGAAAAAGTAATTAACCCAGAGCAAAGCAGAGGTAATTCAGCTATAGATAAAACCGAAAAAAAAACCCAAAACCATATTTACTATTCTTGGAGATACATAAAATATAGCCCCCATAAACAAACAGAAAAAAACTGGAAAATAAGATTACTCATGGTAAAACACTGATGGAAGAGAAAATAGAGAACTCAATGTAATCTTTTAAAGAGTAGAATAAAAAGATAAAGGAATAGACAACATGATTAAAAGAGAGAGAGAGAGAGACATTGAGAAGATGAATCCAGGATGCTCAATATCCAGCCAACAGAGATTCTAGAAAAAGTGAACAGAGAACATGGAGAAATCATCCAAGAAATAATAATTTTCCAGGATTGAGGGACAATGAATCTCTAGTCTGAAGAGCCCACTGATCATCAGCACAATGAATAAAAAAAGATGTACATGAAGGCACATCATTATTAAATTTCAAAATACTGAAAAACAACAAAATGAAAGAAACAAAAGACGCTGAATTTCTGTGAAAGAAAAATAAGGTCACATGTGAAAGCACAAAGATTACAAAGGCACTGGCCTCAACAGAACTGGATTCAAGAGTAACATCTTTTGAGTTTTACAATCTCGAATTTCTATTCTTGGTTAAGCAATCATATAGGACAGAAAATATACATCTTCAAATACAAAGATAAATAAATTATATCTCATACACCATTTCTTGTGATGTTACAAGAGGCTATTTCCAGCATAACAAGGTTGCTGTCAACCCAGGAGAACAAAGGGAAACACTCCCATGTTAACAGCGGGGCAGCCAGAATGGAGAGCATCTTGTCCTCAGTGAAGCAGGAAGATCTATGGTTCTGAGACAGAGGTCTCCAAGAAAATAAACACAACTTACTGGATGAGTCTTTGGTTTAAAATAAAATTATACACATAAACATATAAAATTAAGGTAAAGACAGGAAGAAAAAAGGAACTCCATCAATTGCTGGATGGAAGGAGAGGGAGAAGCTGCTCAAGAAAGTAAAATTCAATAAACTGAAACTAAACTTATTTTTATATTGGGAAGAGAGTCAGGAAGTCAACAGATAAGCCTACACTGGATAAAGCAAGAAACTGGAGAATGATGACATTAAGAAATATGGAAGAGACCACCGAAATAAATAGCAACAAACATGAAAAGCAACTGTTTCTGGTAAGTAGGCCAAAGGTGGGGTACAGCAATATAGGCAGTTAATTTTTCTTTTTTTTAAAATTTATTTATTTGACACAGAGAGATACAGCAAGAGAGGGAACACAAGCAGGGAGAGTGGGAGAGGGAGAAGCAGGCTTCCCGCGGAGCAGGGAGCCCGATGTGGGGCTCGATCCCAGGACCCTGAGATCAGGACCTGAGCCGAAGGCCGACGCTTAACGACTGAGCCACCCAGGTGCCCTGGCAGTTAATTTTTCTATTACATATCTTTAAAAGCTACTTGATTAAAGTACTGTACAGGTATTAACTTGATAAAAATGAGAAACAAAATACTTTAAAATACTTAGGTCACAGTGAGATTTTCTTAGCTATTTAACAAGTATTTGTCTGAATTTAGTGACTTACAGTGCCTACAATGGAATCCAAGGCCTTACCCTGAAGGGATTATAAATAGCACATGCTTATTACTCTCTCAACCAATCCATAAGAATTTCAGCAATAAGATTACTCACTGTAAATTAAACCTCAAAACATACTAGATGTTTTGAGAAACTCTCAAATTTATCTAAAAGAGATGGAATGACATTAGGCTAAGAATTAACTCAGAACAGCTTAATGGCATTAATATACCTAAAGAAATACTGTTAAAAGGGGGCTTGGTCAGCAATAGAAGCACAGAAAGGGGTTATAAAGACAATGCTGGCTATGTATATTAGTCCTTATAACAAGTCTATGACATCATCTAACTCCTTGATGTGATTCCATTCTTATCAAGCACACTTCTGACATCATTATTTAATTTTCCATATAAATATGCAAATAGGGAAAGAATGCAAAGATCATAAAATGAATGTTTGGTTAATTTAATGGTTATACTTCTCATCAGTATTATTTTTATTTTATATGTAAACTTTTGTGACTTTAATTAATGCTGCCTGCTCAGAAAGATTAATTGCTGTTGATGTACTGTCAAAAATCAGGTTAATGACCTGCATAAAATTCACAAAGGGATGGCCACACTGAGGGGTCTTAGGATCCAGCAGGTCTCCCTCTTTTCTTTACACTAAAATGGGTAAAAAAACAAACAAAAACACTCTTCAGATAAACAATTGTACAAGAAAATACAAAGTTAATGCTGATTTTTTGCCACAACTCCTAACACTTGCATTTATTTATTTTTAAAAAATGATTTTATTTATTTATTTGGCAGAGAGAGAGCACAAGTAGGCAGAGAGGCAGGCAGAAGGAGAGGGAGAAGCAGGCTCTCCACTAAGCAGGGAGCCTGATGCCAGGGCTCCATCCCAGGACCCTGGGATCATGACCTGAGCTGAAGGCAGCCGCTTAACGACTGAGCCACCCAGGCACCCCATAACACTTGCATTTAACAAACATTTCTGGACTAAAGAGTTTGGAGAAGCAACTGCCACCAGGCAGCAAGCCAACAGGGCTACAGCACTATTTCAAGACAGCTGTGGAGTCACTGAGTTTTTCAGTATCTTCTGCTTGTTCATTTCTACTGGCATAATCAAAAATTATTTGGGAACAAAAATAATAATCTGCCCCACCCTACTCTTTGATGCCGTTTAAACAGCAAACAGAGAAAACTTACATGGCACTGTAGTTCCAAATCTAGTGGGATTCAACACTATGAACCTGTTTTTCAAGCTTCTTCGTCCCACACCTTGAGCTCCTATCAATACCAATGTTTTTCTCTGGAAGGGAGGCATTTTGGCTACCTCCTCGTATATTTGGATTTCATGACGATCAAATTCTAAATGTAAAAGGAAATGGAAAGTCGTCATATTCAGTTATCTTTCAAATGGATGAAAAACTTCTGCAATTCTGTTCAATAAGGGCTTGGTTGTCTGACAGGTAAATACCACCTGAATTGTACTCACTTACTATAGATTCGCTTTTATAAATTTGGTGAAGTACAATAAACAATAAACTATTTTTTATCTTGATTTAAACATCTGCTTCCATCCATTTGCCCTTAAAAATTTGTCTAAGCTAGAAAATGCCTGTGCTTTATCATATAGTCTCTATCCATTAAAACCTTTCTTACCAATTCATCAGAAATAATTACTTTAACATATATAATCAAACTGCAAACTACCTTATGTAATTTGTTCAGCCAACTAGTGTGTATCAGATATAAAAGACAGTAGTATACCTAGTGTGGCTGCTTAAATAAGTCCCACAGAATGAGGATGCCCTTCCAATAATATAAATGAATAAATACTGTGTGTTGACTCAGCAAATACCAGTTTGATTAATAAAATGCATACAAACATACCGACAATTAAATTTTAAGATGAATTTATGTATAAAATGTTGGAACCATACTACTTTCAGTCAAAACACATTCCAAAATTAAATCTTAGTCAA
This sequence comes from Eumetopias jubatus, assembly GCF_037043125.1. Lineage (NCBI taxonomy): Eukaryota > Metazoa > Chordata > Mammalia > Carnivora > Otariidae > Eumetopias > Eumetopias jubatus. The sequence continues at coordinate 57,920,491 of NW_028274820.1, read as the reverse complement.
TGAGAAAATTATAAGTTTTCTATTTTTCAAGAAAGTGTACGAACATATATTTAATGAATAATAAGGTCAAAGGGGATTTGAAATAGTATATTACCTGTTATTAGGGTTATAACTCTAAATCTGCAGTAATAACACTCCTTCCTTAGGTTATTATCTGAACAGCAACTCTTTCTTTGCATAATTTCTCCAAAGAAGATTAAACCAATATTAAGGGAGAGTCTATTTTCCCCTTATTTTATTATTATTATTATTAAATATTATTTCCTTTATAGTATGTTATTTAGTTTATAACCAGTACAGAGGCAGCTCTGAAGTCTAGAAAGTACTCTAAAATTGTCAATTCCTTTCAGAAGGCCTTCTCAAAGAGCTGCATTTCATGCCTATCAGCCTCTAGAACTGAAAAGAATAACTATGGTAGCTGTCATATTTATCTTTCTTTAAGTCTAAAAGATTTAAGACAGAATCCTACTAGAACAGACTAAGATTTGTTTGGCCCAGTACTATTTTTCCAAAAGTATCATGGACAATGTTAAGGTAGAATACAGTTGTCCTTAATCATAACTCTTTTAGTATCTTCTGAAAGGCCGTTCTTTAGAAATGATACATAAATTGTCATCAAAGTTCTCTGAATAAATATTTTTAACATTGTTCTTTCATTAATATAAGCATAAATCCTAACCAATCATTTTATTGCAAACTATACTAATAAATAAAAGACTCTGGTGACAGTATGAGTATATACAATATCAAAATTAAAATAATGTCTTCATATTATATTGTACCATGTGTTCAAGTGTCAGCCCCTTACAAATGGGTATTAATATGAATTACTTTCACTTAAAATTATATATTTAGAGTTTATGCCACATTAATTAATGATATAAAGCTACCTCACTTGGACTTTTCAAAAAGCATTTAAAACATACCTGCATTTCTGGTTGTGAGATACATCATCTTTTTCTTTTTTTTGCTACTTATGGTTCCACAAAAAGGTCCTGAAGGGTGACAAGACAAATGTAAGTTAAAACAGTATGTGAGAATATGATAAAAACTGCCCTGTGGTATTGTATAGTGGTGGGAGAATTACCTTTCCAGTGTTGTGTCCTACAAAGCAGAAGGGGGCAGAAGTGAGTTGAGCCACTAAATTCTGATACTATACCAGCAGGTGGCAGACAGGGATCAAAAAGTTTACTTTTGAGAGCGATACAACAAAGTAGACGGGATGGATTAATTTTAGATATAGTTTAAATAAATTCATTTGCTGATTCGATGAAAGAGGAAAAGAAAGGTGACCACAAAGGACTACTTGTTACACATTGTGTTGAGCTCATCACCTGAATTGTCCCAGTCTCTTCTAACAAATGCCTTTCTCTTCTCTTCCAGGAACTGGCTTGGGATGAGACCAGCGCTTCCTCCCTCTTTTACATGGCTAGCCTAGAATCAAATTAATGAATTACATAACTCAGTGATCAAAATTTGAGACCTTATCCTAATAAGTAGGACAATAGCAATAGTCAGTAGAAATATATCACATTTGCTCTTCAAAACTGACCTTGAGATTTCAATTAATGGCATCATCAGTTAAGATATTTAAACACGTTAGCACTAAGGAATCAATTGGTACCTAATCAATCTGCCATCTGGAATCAAAATTTTGGGACCAAAACGCAAAGGTATATAGGATCTTTAAATTACTACAACTTTTTATTTATAATGCTAAGTAAGTCAACAGAAAGGATAAATACTATTTTATGTGTTAAAAGAACATTTCATTAGCACCCTTAGTAAGGTATTTACTATCAACCTTAATCCTACTAGAGAGACAGAATCTGAATATCCTAAGTTTAAAATAGGTATAACTACATCTACTGTCAAGAAACTAAGTTTTGAAATCCAAAAAAGTGCTATTTCAAAATAGTGGCTAAAGAACTGGCTGCTAGTGGCTTATCCAACAAAGTTACGGTTTTTTATATTTACAGCTAGCACTGAAAAAATCTGGTATCATTTTTAGCCATTAAAATCCTAAAAAATAGAATTAAAGTAACAGATCACCGAATGCAGGAGGAGACTGAAATAATGGTGACAGGATGAGCAGATGACATTCACAGAAAGGGGTAAAAAAAAAAAAAAATAATTTCCTGGAAAAGTTCAATGAAGGAAACAGCTACAGAAAGAGTTTTTTGATGAGAGTTCTAGGAAATTCAGTGGAAACATCTGGAGATCATGGATTCTTTTTAATTCACCTATGTTTTAGTTCTCTCATTGCATAACGCACTTGTACATAATAATGTCTTAATTTAAATTTAAGGATCCATTAGGACTGTTCTTATCCTTGTTACTCATTCCGCCTTAGAAGCCAACATAACTTAAGAGAGCTAATGTGAGTTACTAATATCTCCATTTAATTTAGAGTTTAGTGCTAGGTCCTGGGTCCTTTCCTCATACACTTCTTAAAAAAATTTTTATTGTTATATGTTATATGTTAATCACCATACATTACATCTTTAGTTTTTGATGTAGTGTTCCATGATTCATTGTTTGTGCATGACACCCAGTGCTCCACACAGAATGTGCCCTCTTTAATACCCATCACCAGGCTAACCCACCCCCCCACCCCCTTCCCCTCTAGAACCCTGTTTGTTTCTCAGAGTCCATTGTCTCTCATGGTTCATCTCCCCCTCCAATTTACCCCCCTTCACTCCTCCCCTCCTGCTTTTTTTTTTTTTTAACATATATTGTATTATTTGTTTCAGAGGTACAGATCTGTGGTTGAACAATCTTGCACAATTCACAATGCTCACCATAGCACATACCCTCCCCAATGTCTATCACCCAGCCACCCCAATCCCTCCCACCCCCCACCATACACCTTGCTTTTTAATGAGACTCTTCTGATGGTTTAAGGGATTTTAGACTTTAGACTTTAGATTTTAGACTTTCCGATTTGTCAGTTTCTCCAGTTCTGAATACTGTGGGTATTAGACAGTGTAAACAATTACAAAATCAGACTTAATTCTGAAGGCTGTATTAGGGGAAAGGAAAAAGAACACAATTGCAGAGATCTTTAGAAAATGAAGTGGGGGAAAATACGATGATAACACACATCCCTTTCCATATATGCAGATTTCAATCCAAGAACAACTACACTAATATAAAGCAAACCTTCATTTCTCAGTAACTGAGGGGAGGTAGGTAAACAGATTGAAGAGCTTATGAAATTATGTTTTATTTGCCATCAATGTACATAGAGGGAGAGGAGTCAAGAGAGAAAGACACTACTACACACACAGTAAAAGACTCTAGTTAAACAACAGCAAACACTGAGAAGGGATGACCCCAAGTGAGTTGTTCTTGCCCAACACCATATTGCACTACAGTCACTCATGTGGAAGAACCAACTGTTCTAATCCCTAAACCAATGGAATACCTCCACAGGCTAGTTAATTCTGCATTTATTAACAGCTACTCACAAATTCCCTCTCAATTTGATCTCCTGTCCACAAAATTAGCAGCCATGAAGCAGGAGCTGTTCATGCATGAAAAATCATTGGAACAAATGTTAATACCTTCTTCCTGAATATTCAGATATTGGCCAGATCTAAGATTGAAAATAAAAAAGGAGTTGAGGAAATTATGAGAAGCATACTAACCTGCCACCAGTTTGGATCTTCTCTGTTCACAATTTGAAGAATTTCTCCTTTTGAAAACTTCAATCCTGCTTCTTTGCAGGGTATCAGGTTATCATTGTATGGATTATAATCAAAATGACATTTCACAAACACCTAAAACACATAGCACAATTTAAAGTAGTATAGATGTATCATTTGTCACTAGATTTTTGAAATCTTTTTCAAATCACTGTGATTTAATTATAATTGACAATTTATTTAGTACTTCAACTAAGGACATTGTCCCACTCAAATAAAAATCAATTATTACACATTAATAATTTGGCATCAGAAAAGTAAATATTAGTACAATTAAAATTTTGTTTCTATTTTAATGTCTAATCTTAAACCAACAGTTTAACAATCATTTTACTCCATCATTCTTATACTTTCTCCCATCTTTTCACATGATTTTCTAACTAATGCTGCATAATTTTTATTCAATTAAATGCCACTTTCTGATTAATACCCAGCTGATTGAAGACATATATTTCAGATATAATAGGACTTTTTTCAGGGGGTACTTTTTGAAAGAGCCCAGAAACCAAAATTAAACAATGAAAGTTCATGTTCAAGTCAGATCTGAAATATATTTAGTAAAAAAAAAAAAAATTTAAAAACCCAATTTTCATCACTGGTAATATATTTTTTATGATCACACAGATTTACACCGACCAAAACTTGTGTGGAAAACACTTTTCTGAAATCATCTTGCTCTGACTTAAATAATTAACATTAAATTAACTGTAAGAAAAACACTGAAAAGGCCCTGAAACTATTTTTCAATTTAAATTCACCGGACTACACAAATTTCTTTTAAATATGTTTTATTAATAAAAGTATTCCAGTTACCACTATTAGTTATCTCCAATAACTGGAATATTTTCCTTATTCACTTTAATGTAAATCCTAATAAGTTAAGCATTTTCAGTTTTTGAAGGCAAGTTCAGATTACTGTCTTAAAAGTTTTTTCATGCATATTTATAAAAACTCAAATTTTATCTACTGAAGAATTGACTTGGCATTAATCAGCAAGTAAACTTTAACAAGCAGAAAAGCACAAAATTACTCAAAATAACATTGTTATCATACTTGTTATCATACTTCTATAAATGTAACCAAAGAAGATATTCAAGTAACACAAGCAGATACATAATATCATTAGTGTGGTAAAATGTAATGTGATGGATGCATATTAAAACAATTTAAAAAAACTAAGTTTGGGAACATGTGACAAAATTTTAGTTATTTACAATTAGATGATTTTGGTAGAAAGCATTTGGGATGTTTTCAATAACTTTGGAAAGGCTATTATTTAAAAAATCAGTAAGCCAAATTTTTTTTGATATGCAATTTTAGAAATATCTAAAAAGCAAGCATACAAACAATATTAAGATTGCTAAAATGTGACAACTGGCTAACTTGAAAATGGCATGCAGCTCAATGTTTTGGCAATGGAAAAAGAAAACCCAAATTATTATTTATTCAAGGTAACTTTAGTTGGCTGATAAGACAGAAAAACGGAATACCAGAGAATGTCCTGGAATGACATCATACCTGACAGACGTGTGCTGGATGCCTCTCCATACTGATGCAACTCTAAAAATATATTTTTCATTGCATAAATAAAGCCAGACTTTTAAACTGATAATAAATTAACAAAATATAAACAAACTACTGGCCCATTTTATTACTTCACTCATTTGGTAAAGTAACTACTCTCCCCTCATTAATTGTCCATAGGGTATAACAACTGAAAATTATAAATGATAGAAGCAAAAAGGTAGAGGTGTTTGAGATGAGGCAGAGAAAAAGGATGGGTATGCAAAGTTTAAAAAAAATACTTGGATACTCCTTACTTCTCAAGAAAGCTGCACCAAATGAATAGTAAAAGCATCCTGTCATCTAATCAGGAACGTGTTTATCATTCTTATCTGTGGGACAACATACATTTTTGTATCCATAAGTTGAGATTTTCTGAGACAGTCTAAATTTCAAAAAATTATTCCCCTATTCCCATCAAATTGTTCTGGAAATGTCATTATTTGTGAAACAAAACACATCTCTCAATGTAAAATATTTCTAGAGGGAACAATGCTTATTATTTCATTTATTAAGCTAATTTTTGAACATTACTCTCATGCTCAAAAATTCAGATTAGCCTGGTTTTACTTTGACTTTTAAAATTCTGTCTGAAAAATCAATTAATCCAACCTTTGATCTAAAGATTTTGTAATGACCTTAAAGTCATTAGACATTTAACCAGATTAACTATAATTATATTTTATTTTGCTAAGTATATTGTAAAGTGTTTTACTAATAGACTATGGATGTTAATGGTTCATTCAGTATTAAGAAGTTATTAAACACAACCTACTAAAGTATTTCAATCTCCTATTCTTATCACTAAAAGAAAAAACTGACCAACAATCTAAAGTAGATGGAACAGAGAATGGGAAGTACAAATGGCTTTTAAACACAAGAGATATTCAACATCACTAAGAATAGAAATACGAATTAAAACTATATTATAACAATATTTTCTTCCTGCTGCATTAGGAGAAATCCAAATATCTGATAACATTCTATAGACGGGACTATGAGCCAAGAGGCATTTTCCTAACAGGCTAGTGGAGGATCTGGTTCAATCCCTTGGGAGAACAATTTGACAATAGCTATCAAAATTACAAATGCAAAAATCTTCTCACCTACTAATCTACCTCTGGGAACGTATTAAACAGCAATGTTGCTCAGACATATGCAAAATGATTTATGTACAAGACTATTAACTACTAAATTAGTCCTAGTAGCAAAAGATTGGAAGCAACCTAATAGTTTAATAATAGGGAACTGGTTAAATAAATGATAAGTCTATATAATATAATACTATGCAGCTATTAAAAAGGGTGGGGAGGTGGTGATATGTGTCAAGAGGCAGTCTATGTACCAATAAGGAAAGATCCTAAAGATACACATTTAAGTGAAAAAAACCAAGTACTGTATATACTATGTAAGCTTTTCACTGAAAAGGAGGTGGAACAGGAATAATAATATATAATTTTTAGTTACTTGCATATGAATAAAGAAACTCTAGAAAGATAAATTAACAGAATGGTTTCTTATAGGGAGTGAGCACTAGGTTTGTAGTGGATTATGAAAGAAATTTCAATTGAATACCTATTTATATCTCTTGAATTTTGAACCATGGGAATGATTCACCTATTTAAAAATTAAATTCTCATGGTAATAAATATAAGATAAAATGACTCATGCTTCTGACTAAGATGAACCAATAAAGAACTTTCCAACTTGAAACAACTAAAATACTGGACAAAATTTGACAAAACGTTTTTTTAAACATCAGGTAATGAAGTCAGTGATCCCTAAAAAATGGAAACAAACAAGATAAACTATTCAGTTGCCCCTGATAACTGCACTGAGAAAGTTCCCAGGTTGCAACTCAGGAAGGAAGAATCTCAGTAGAGCCTGTGTGGTCTCCAAGTTGAGGAGATGAGCTGGGCAACCAGGGAGATCAAGGTGGCTGCAGCGTACAGAACAGAGTAATCAGTGAGGAAAGGGCTGCACACTCAAGAGTTGCAGAACACTCCCTCTAGTTTTCAGGAGACTACTGATCAGTGCATGGGTATGAGGAAACTAAGTCAGGTAAAGAACCAGCATGATAAGCAGCAGTATCAGCAGGTCATACGGGGTCAGGAATAATTTCTTTTCTCAACAAGGTGAGTGGAAAAATCTCATAATTCATGAGGCACTGAGTAGTTGGAAGGATTATGCCCCAAACTTAATCCCGCTCTGATTGTACCTAACAAAGCTTAAAAAGCAAGATCTGAAATGATCAAACTGCCCCAAATAACTTCAGTAGCCTAGAACAAAGTTTAAGAATTTTCCAAGAATACAAAAATATCAAGCATTCAACAAGGTAAAATTCATAATGTCTAACAACAACCAATCAAAAATAACCAGGCATGCAAATAAGCAGGAAAATATAATTTAAAATGTGGAGAAAAATCAATTACGAGTGATTCAGAAATGATAAACATGATCACATTAGTAGAGGAGGACATTAAAATAGTTACTTTAACTTTACATATTGTATTCTTAGGTTCAAGAAGCTAGAGGAAGGCCTAGGCATATTAGGTAGAAACATGGCAGATATATAAAAAAAAAAAAAGACTCCTGGGTGGCTCAGTTGGTTAAGCGACTGCCTTCGGCTCAGGTCATGATCCCGGAGTCCTGGCATCGAGTCCCACATCGGGCTCCCGGCTCAGCGGGAAGCCTGCTTCTCCCTCTGACCTTCTCCCCTCTCATGCTGTTTCTCTCTCTCTCTGTCTCTAATAAATAAATAAAATCTTTAAAAAAAAAAAAGACTCAATTTATATTTCTAGAGATGAAAACCAAAATATCTAAGATGGAAGAAGAAGTGACTAACAGATTAGACACTGAAGAAAATAAACTTGAAGATATAGCAATAGAAACTAAGATAAAAAACAGGGAAGTAACAAGATTGAAATAAATGAAGAGTATCACAGAGTAATGGGACAACTTCAAGGAGCCTAATATATGTGGAAATGATGTCACCAAAGGACAGAAGAAATGGGAAAAGAAAAATAATCTGAAGAGGTAATAGTCAAAATGTTTCCAAATTTGATGAAAGAATGCAACCCCCCCCATTCATCCGTATCTTAAACCTATACAGAAACTCATACACTAAACGGATCCTAGAGCTAGGTGTAAAGCATAAAACTGTACAACTTTTAGGAAAAAGAAATCGAAGAAAATCTTTATGACCTTAGATTATACAAAAATATTTTACAGAGAACAATACAAGCATGATCTGTAAAAGAAAAACATGGAAAAGTCGGACTTCATCAAAATTAAGAACTTCTGCTCTTTGTATTACACTGTTAACAGAATGAAAAGACAAGCCTTTTCACTGTGAGAAAATCCTTATAAATCATAATTCTGATTTGTATTTGTATTCAAAATAAAGAACTTTCAAAACTAAATAAAAAATCTCAATAAAAAATAGATAAGATTTGAAGACAATCACCAAAACAGACATAAAAAAAAATAAAAACATGAAAAGATGCTCAATATTTAGTCATCAGGAAAATAAAAATTAAAATCATATTGAGTTATCAGTACACATTTATATGGGTGTCTAAAATTATAAGGACTGACCATACCAAATGTTGGAATATGTACAGTAGCTGAAACTCTCATAAAATGCTGGGGGGAATGTATACTGGTACAACCACTTCTGAAAATAGTTCGGCCACTTCTCTGAAAGTTCAACATATACCTACAATGACCCAATCCTTCAATTCCTAGATATTCACCCAAGGGACTTACATGTAAATGTCCACAGCATCTTTATTTATAATAGCCTCAAAGTGGAAACAACAAAAATGTTCATATTGTTGTTTTTATCCAGTTTTGTTAATGGATAAACAAACTATGGTATAGCCAAGCAACGGAATATTACTCAAGAGAAAGGAATCAACTACTGACACACATAAAAAGATGGATGAATCCCAAAAGAATTATGCTGAAAGAAGATTAAAAAAATAAACAGCAAAGATGATTCATGTTGCATGCTTCCATTTATATAAAAATAAGGAAAATGTAAACTAAACTATAGTGACAGAAAGCAGAGCAGTGCTTGCCTGGAATGCAGTGGGGGAGGGAAAAGGAGGAAAGGATTATCAATGGATACAAAGAAACTTCTGGAGGTGCTAGATATATATGTTGTCTTGATTATGTTGATGGTTTCACAAGTACGTATATCTACATTTATCAAATTGTATACTTTAAATATATGCTATTTATATAAGCTTTATCTCAAAGATATATTTTAGAAGTAAATATAAAAATTTCAGAAGTACTGAAAAAATAAAATATTACACAGGACTATGCTGGGCCTATACAAAGGATAATAATTAGTAAGAGAAAAGAAATTAAATAGATGAAATGGCTGTAGAAATAGCTCTACCATGACCCTTATGTTAAATCAAAAGGTGGTTGGAAATTTGGGAATACATCGTCTGAACATAGTGTAAGAGTTCCTTACACACCCTCAGTCTCAACACGTATTTTCAGGTCCATTTGAATTTGCAATTAGAACAAGTGACAAGGTGGCGAATGCAGTGATAGTTGCTATGAAGTTCACTATGACAATAGCAGAGATGATTAAGGAAGGATGTTATTTTTCTAAAGATTTTCAAAGTACATGAACTCAGCCTACTCAATTAAATGCAGCCACACACACATTTTCAATCAGCAGGGAGGCTAGAATATATGTTTATTTAAAAAAAGTTCTGAGGGGCAATTCACACTCCTATTTGGTAAATATCCATCTGTGGGCCACAAATTTAAGCTTCTGTCAAAAAAATTATTTAAAAAATCTATTAAACTGGACTGTTCAGAATTATACTACTAATAATTATTCTTAATTTATATCACACTAAATCACTGGTTCATGCAAAGCCTATTTTTATTTTATTCCTTTTAAAACTGTGATAAACAGCCATACACTTGTACCCAAAACAGAGGCTAGAACCTTAAGGGGTCCTCCTGCTCTCACTCCATTCCATTCCATCACCCTGGCTTCCCCAGCTAAGGTAACCCTTACCCTGAATCGTGTGTTAACTCTTTGCTTTCCTTTCATATAGTTTTATTGTGCAAATATATGCATTCTTTAAAAGTATGCATTTAGTTAAACATAAAAAATTATATCACACCACAGCATATAATCTTTTGGAATTTATATACTTCTTAACATGAACATGTTTCCAGCTGTACATACATATGAACTGCTCTAGGATATTACTGTGTTTCGGTATACATGAACACTCAACTCTGATAATGCTAAACTCCCCGCCCCTGCCCCCTGTGGTTATGCCAATTTACACTGCCACCAGCAGTGTAGAAGTGATACTGTAGAGTCACATGTACACTTTTTGCCAATTGAATGTTATAAAATGGTATTCTACACTGTGATTTTTAATATCTCTTCATATGTTCACTGTCTCCTTTTACTTGATTTGTGTACGTAAAGTGAAACAGGAACACAACTTCATGTTATCCCTATTAATAACCAGTTTCATTCATTGAATAGTTTCTCCTCTTCTCACTGAAAGATATATCATCTTAACAAAATAGTACATGTGTTAGCTCTCTTTCTGAACTCTCTATTCTATTAATCATTCTATCTGCTCTTATGCCAATACCATGATGGTATCTTAAATCCTATATATTAGTAATGCCCCATTCCTGCTTTTCTGCTTCAGAAGTGTATGGGCTATTCATCCTATCAAATACTATGAAAAATCTTATTAGAATTTTGTTGAATATAAAAGTCAATTTGAAGAAAACTGACACCTTCACAATATTGTCTTCTTGTCCATGAACATATCTGTTTATTTAGATCTTCATCATAATGTGTGTTTGTGTGTGTAGAGGCCTCGAATATTTTTGATAGATTTATTTCTAGACATAAATGTGACATTCTCTGACTCTACTGTAAATGATGTTTGTCTTAGTTACATACTTTGATGTTTGTTGATGACATACAGAAATGCAACTGACTTCTGTATATTAATCTTATTTTCAAATATCTTGCTAAACTCATTTCTATTAATTTATAGTCTTGGGGACGTTCTATGCAAAAAAATATCATTTGAAAATAGTAAATTTTATTTTCTTTCTGAACTTTTTGCTTCTATAATTTGTCTTTTTGGGCTTGTGAAACTTTCAGTAAAATATTAAATTGAAGTGGTGTAAGTGAACATCCTTCTCTAGTTCTTACTTTTTGTAACTAGGCAAAGACTTTATCAATCCTTCTTTTAAACTTTATATTGTGGCTTCTTTGGTTTAATTAACTACAAACAAATAATTGTGTATATGCAATAATTAAAAAACAGCAGTGTCCAAGGGCCTCAGAATTTACAATATTATACGTTTCTGTATTTCATCATTCTGTATCCATTTGCCCTAAACAAAATTTTTTAAGCAGTCAAAATTATTGAAGTTTTATTATTTTAAAAATAATTCTAGTCAATTATTTGCCTAATTATTGAAAGCCCCATCAAAACTCTGAACAAGATCACCCTTCTCCCCAATAGCAAGTGGTGCTTTTCCATTCAGCTTCTGCCAGTGTCCTTAAGCTTCTCAATACCAAGTTGGTCTAAGCCCGGTGGCATTTTTGTCAAGGGTTGTGTCTCAGCATGGCTGGTAATGGTAAAAGTGTTTGCTACCAGAGACGTCTGAGCATTAGGGTTGTTAAAGTAAGCAGATAACCATTCCCTAGTTTGCAAATACACTTAACTTCTTTAATATCAGAGATACTGCTTATTCTTAGTTTCTTTAAGGAGAACTGAAAATTTTTATCACTTATTGTAACAGATATTTCTTGTATCATCTGTTACTCTATATACCATCTCAAGGCTTTTTTTTTTTTTTTTAACCAATGCACAATTATGTCTGAAGTTTGGCAAGTTTCTCTTCGTTTATGGTAGGTTCTTTGATGTTGTTGGAATGGAAATGAGGCTTCCTGGGGGAGTAGGGTTGTACTAGAGTCTTAGGCAGACCACCTGAGGGTCTAGTTCCTGATGTTAAAGAGAATGATTCTAATATTCAACTATTCAGAATAATGTTTTCTTTAGTGTTTTTTATAAAAATAAGAGTAAGGAGCTTCCCTTCTGTTCTCAATTTACTAGTCATTTTTTTTTTTTAAATCATGACTATGTATTGAATTTTGTCAAATTCTTTATTGAAGTTTTTCTCTTTAAATCTGTTAATGTGCTTGGTTTCACACTGATTTCCAATATGAAATCATCCTAGCATCCATGGGATAAATCCAATTTGAACATGTCCTCTTATCTTTTTTGTATATCATTAAATTTCATTTGCTATTATTTTGTTAAGAATTTTTACATGCAGGGGCGCCTGGGTGGCTCAGTCGTTAAGCATCTGCCTTCGGCCCAGGTCATGGTCCCAGGATCCTGGGATCGAGCCCCGCTTCGGGCTCCCTGCTCGGCGGGAAGCCTGCTTCTCCCTCTCCCACTCCCCCCGCTTGTGTTCCCTCTCTCGCTGTGTCTCTGTCAAATAAATAAAATCTTAAAAAAAAAAAAGAATTTTTACATGCATATGCAACTGCAATTTTTCTTAAAATATTTTTGGTACCTACATCATGGTGGCCTTAAAGATGAGTAAGAGAATTCCTATCAGTTTGGCCTTAATGAACAAATGGAATTATCAACAGCCTTTGGGAATTATTACGTAAGTTGAAGAACCTCAGAATTAGCTACAATTTCTAATTTACCTTGGTCTCAAATTTATAATTATAGATTCTTAGATCTCATGAAAAATTTTGATTTTTATAAGCACCTCAATTATTCTGATAAAAATGATCTACTGATCGTGCTCTGAGAAACACCACCTGGCAGGGAGAGCTCCTGGCTCCCTTCTGCTCTCATAGCAGTCCAGAGGGATAGGCACATGAGGACTACATGATGGAGCTTCTAGTGAAAGAGCTGAAGAGGCTAAATGCTCTTGCCTCCCCATAGCTTCCCTGAGGAAAATGACCATAGTCTGTACAGGACAGGTATTGTTCCAACATAATTAGTAACCATTTCCTTATTCACTTTAAAAAATAACCCAATTTAGACATGTTTTGGCTCACCTTTGGAAGCCTTCGTGTTATAGTCTTTTTTCTTTTTTATGATAGATAGTCCTGAGAACTGCCTCAGGCTTAGATGACCTCTCCTAACCCATTTACATCTTTTCTCCCAGTTCTAAACGCTAAAATAAAAGAGTTTGAGTAGGCATGGGATGGGAATAAATTTAAGCCTGACAGGACTAAAGATCCTTGCATCTTACACTATTCAGACCAGTTCACCAGGTGCAGAATCTAGAAAGGAATTTGAGCCAAAGTGCTAACATGTAACATATTAATATTATAAAAATGTATCTTGCCTTTAAAAGTCCATGATAGCCTTGGTAAACCAGTAAGAATTCTGATTTAAACCACAGGGGGGAAAAAAATCTTCCTAATTAACACAACACATAATAAAAAAATAATAAATCTTAGGTTCTACTTTTCCAATCTATTCAAGTCCAAATGGAAATGTGCCACTTGAGAAATACAGGAGGTCTGAGAGGTACTAGTGATGTGAAATGTCTAATTTCAAATACCTTTTCTTTCATGATTCTTTTCTTGGTGCTGGGGAACAGGGGCCACTACACTGCAGGGCACTACAGGACTGCTTCTTTATAAAGCCATTACCCTCAAAGAACAGGAGACATAGTTAACTTTCCTAACACAGAGAAACAGGCACAGAGACTTAGACAAAATGAGAAGACAGAGGAATTTGTACCAAATGAAAGAAAAAGACAAAGCCACAGCGGGAGATCTAAGTGAAACAGATTTAAGTAACATGCTTGATAAAGAATTTTAAGCAATGATCATAAGGATCCTCAATGGACTTGAGAAGAGAGTGGAAGACATCAGTGAAACCATTAAGAAAGAGATCAGGAATAATACAGTAGAGATCAAAGGCTCAATAAATAAAGTAAAAAATATGTTTGATGGAATGAACAGCAGGCTGGAAGAAACAAAGGAATGAATTAATAACCTAGAAGACAGAGTAATGGAAAGTACGCTGAACAAAAGAGAGAAAAAAGAATTATGCAAAATGAGAACAGACTTAGGGAACTCAGTGACTCCATCAAATGTAATAACATTTATATTATAGAAGTCCCAGAAGAAGGAGAGGAAAGGGGGCAAAGAATTTATCAGGAGAAATAATAGCTGAAAACTTCTCTAATCTGGGGAAGGAAACAGATGTCCAGATCTAGGAGGCACAGAGAACCCCCAACAAAATCAAAGCAGATCCACACAAAGACATGCTGTAATTAAAATGGAAAAATAAAGTGAAAAAGAAAAAATATTAAGAGCAACAGGACAAAAGAAGACAGTTACATATGAAGGAAACCCTATAAGGCTATCAGTGAATTTTTCAGCAGAAACTTTCCACGCCAGAAAGGAGTGCCATGACATATCCAAAATGCTGAATGGGAAAAACCTGCAGCCAAGAATACTCTATCTAGCAGGGCTATCATTTAGAATAGAAGGAGAGAGAGATTTTCCCAGACAAATAAAAACTAAAGAAGTTCATGATCACTAAACCAACCCTGCAAGAAAAATGAAAGGGAACTCTTTGAGTGGAAAGACCAAAAATGACAGTATGAAGGTAGAAAACAAAAAAGCAGTTTTTGAATATTCACAGAATATTCAACATTTTGAATAATCACAGAAATGAGTATTTCTGTGAAAAATCAGTCAAGGAACTCACAAAATAAAAAGATGTAAATTAACACACCATATATCTAAAACATGGGTAGGAGAAGAGTAAAGAATGGATTCAAACATAAACAATTATGAATTTAATATAGACTACTATATGCAGAAGATGTTATACAGAAACCTAATGGTAACCACAAATCAAAAACCACTAATGAATATGCAAAGAATAAAGAGAAAGAAATCCAAATATATCACTAAGAAAACCAGCAAACCATGAACGACAAGAAAGGATCAGAGAAAATGTTCAGAAACAACCATAAAACAAGTAATAAAATGGCAATAAATACATATCTATCAATAATTACTTAACCTGTAAAAGGCCTAAACACTCCAATCAAAAGACATAAAGTGACAGAATGGATTAAAAAAACAAGACCCATCTATATGCTGCCTACAAGAAAGTCATTTTAGACATAAAAACACCTGCCTATTGAAACTGAGGGGACAGAGAAACATTTATCATGCAAACGGATGTCAGAAGAATGCAGTAGTAGCAATACTTACGTTGGACAAAAGATTTTAAAACAAAAACTATAACAAGAGACAAAGAAGAGCACTATGGAATAATAAAAGAGAGAATCCAACAAGAAGATATAACAATTTTAAGTATTTATGCACCTACTATGGGCACACCCAAATACATAAAACAGTTAATAACAAACATAAAGGAAGTAATAATAATACAATAATAGTAGAGAACTTTAACACCCCATTTACATCAATGGAAGGATCATCTAAACAGAAAATCAACAAGAAAACAATGGCTTTGAGTGACACAATGGACCAGATGGATTTAACAGATATATTCAGAAAATTCCACCCTATAACAGAAGAATACACATTCTATTCAAGTGCACAGGGAATATTCTCCAGAACTGATCACATATTAGACCACAAAACAAGCCTCAACAAATTAAAAAAGATCAAAGTCATACCATGCATCTTTTCGACCACACTATTATAAAACTAGACGTCAACCATAAGAAAAAACCTGGAAAGACTATAAATACACGAAAGTTAAATAACAGGATACTAAACAATGAATAGATCAATCAGGAAATCAAAGAAGAAATTTAAAAATACATGGAAACAAATGAAAATGAAAACATAATGGTACAAAACCTTTGGGACGCAGCAAAAGCATTTCTAAGACTAAGTTTACAGCAATACAGGCCTACCTCAAGAAGAAAAATCTCAAACAACCTAACGTTACACCTAAAGGAACTAGAAAAAGAACAAACAAAACCTAAAATCAGAAGAAGGAAGGAAATAATAAGGACTAGAGCAGAAATAAATGATATGGAAACTAAAAAAAACAATAGATCAATGAAACCAGGAGCTGGTTCTTCAAAAAAACAAAAAGAACAAAAACAAAAAAACAATAAAACTGATAAACCACCAGCCAGACTTATCAAGAAAAAAAGAGAAAAGACCCAAATAAAATCACAAATGAGAGAGAATAATAAACCCCACAAAAATACAATTATAAGAGAATATTAAGAAAAATTATATGCTGACCAAATGGACAACTTAGAAGAAGTGGATAAATTTCTAGAAACATATAACCGACCAAAACTGAAGCAGGAAAAAATAGAAAATTAGAAATAGAAAATTTGAACAATTACCAGCAACAAAATTGAATCAATAATTAAAAAACTCCCAACAAACAAAAGTCCAAGACCAGAGGGTTTCACAGGCAAATTCTGCCAAACACTGAAAGAAGAGTTAATATCTTTTCTTCTCAAACTATTCCAAAAAAGAGAAAAGGAAGGAACACTTCCAAATTCACCCTATAATGCCAGCATTACCCTGATACCAAAATTAGATAAAGACACCACAAAAAAAAGAGAACTACAAGCCAAGATCTCTGATGAACATAAATGCAAATATCCTCAACAAAATACTAGCAAACCAAATCCAACAATATATTAATAAAATCACTCACCACGACCAAGTGGGATTTATTCCTGGGTTGCAAGAGTGGTTCAAAATTCACTATCAGTCAACATGACACGTCACATCAATAAGAAAGGATAAGAACCATATGATCATTTCAACAGCCACTGAAAAAGCATTTGACAAAGTACAACATCCATTCATGATAAAATTCCTCAACAAAGTAGGTTTGGAAGGAACATACCACGACATAATAAAGGCCATATATGAAAAGACACAGCTAATATCATCTTCAGTGGGGACAAACTGAGAGCCTTTCCCCTAAGATCAGGAACAAAACAAGGATGTTCACTCTCACCACCTTTATTCAACATAGTATTGGAAGACCTAGCCACAGCAATCAGACAACAAAAATTAAATCAGCAAGGAAGAAGTCAAACTTTCACTGTTTGCAGATGACACGATACTATATAAAGAAAACCCAAAAGACTCCAACAAAAAAACTGGGAGAACTGATTAACAAATTCATTAAAGCCACAGGATACAAAATCAATCTACAGAAATCTGTTGTATTTCTACACACCAATAATGAAGCAGCAGAAAGAGAAATTAAGAAAATAATCCCATTTACAAATGCACCAAAATTAATAAGATACCTAGAAATAAACCTAGCCAAAGAGGTGAATGACTTGTATTCTGAAAACCATAAAACAATGATGAAAGAAATTAAGGATGATATAAAGAAATGGAAGGACATTCCATATTACGAATTAGAAGAAAAAACATTGTTAAAATGTCTATACTACCCAAAGCAATCTACACATTTAATGCAATCCCTATCAAAATACCATCAGCATTTTTCACAGAGCTAAAACAATTAATCTTAAAATTTATATGGAACCACAAAAGACCCTGAATAGCCAAAGTAATATTGAAAAAGGAAAGCAAAGCTGGATGCATCTGAATTCCAGACTTCATGTTATATTACAAAGGTGTAGTAATCAAAACGGTATGGTACTGGCACAAAAACAGATGCATAGATAAATAGAACAGAATAGAAAATCCAGAAAGAAATCCACAATTATATGGTCAGTTAATCTTTTGACAAAGCAGGAAAGAATATCCAATGGGAAAAAGTCTCTTCAACAAATAGTTACGGGAAAACGACCACTTTCTTACACCCTTTCTTATACAAAAATAAATTCAAAATGGATTAAAGACCTAAATGTGAGACCTGAAATCATAAAAATCCTAGGAAAGAGCACATGACATTGGCCATAACAACTTTTTTCTAGATAGGTCCCCTAAGGCAAGGAAAACAAAAGCAAAACTAAACTATTGGGACTCCATCAAAATAAAAAGCTTCTGCACAGCAAAGGAAACCATCAACACAACTAAAAGGCAACCTACAGAATGGGAGAAGATATCTGCAAATGGCATATCCAATAAAGGGCTAGTATCTAAAATACATAAAGAACTTATAAAACCACCCCAAACCAAATAATCCAATTAAAAAAAATGAACAGACATTTCTCCAAAGAAAACATACAGATGGCCAACAGACACATGAAAAGATGCTCAATATCATTCATCATCAGGGAAATGCAAATCAAAACTATAATGAAATAGCACCTTACACCTGTCAAAATAGCTAAAATCAAAAACACAAGAAACAAGTGTTGATGAGGTTGTGGAAAAAAAGGAACCCTCTTGCACTGTTGGTGGGAATGCAAACTGGTGCAGCCACTGTGGAAAACAGTATGGAAGTTCCTCAAGAAGTTAAAAATAGAACTACCCTATGATACAGCAATTGCACTACTGGATATTTACCCAAAGAATACAAAAACACCAATGCAAAGGATACAGGCACCTCTATGTTTACAGCAGCTTTATTCACAATAGCCAAGGTATGGCAGCAGCCCAAGTGTCCATCGATTGATGAATGGATAAAGAAGATGTGGTACACACACACACACATATACATATATATAATGAAATATTATTCAGCCATAAAAAAGAATGAAATTTTGCCATTTGCAATGGCATGGATGGAGCTAGAGAGTATAATCCTAAGTGAAATAAGTCAGTCAGAGTAAGACAAATGCCTTATGATTTCACTCATATGTAGAATTTAAGAAACAAACAAACAAGCAAAAGGAAAAAAAAGAGAGAGAGAGAAACCAAGAAACAGACTCAAATATAGAGAACAAACTGGTTACCAGAGGGTAGGTGGGTAGGGAGATGAGTGAAATAGGTGATGGGGATTAAGGAGGGCACTTGTCATGTTGAACACCAGGTGATTAAAATAAAAACTTAAAAAAAATGTATACATTTTGTCCTATCCTTCAAAGAACTATGTGAAACAGGTACTCAACATGTTTTTTTCAAAGAATTGTATGGAAATATAAAAACTAGACTTTTAAGTTCTCATATTGAAAATAAGATCACTGGCAGTATCTTATGTGAAAACTTACCATTTCACTTACTCATGAAACAATAAATTTGTGGAATGAAGTTGAATAATTAAAGGTATCAATCTAAAACATTGATATTTCCTATTTCTACATTATCTAGTCCTTTAAACCCTCTCCTCAGTTCCAACACTCCCACTATGATTGCCAAATCTTTTTCTGCAATTACTTTATTACATTTCTTTCTTTACAATTCTATTATACCATCACTACTTCATCACCACCATCACGACAACAGCAGCAGCTACTTTTTGAGTGCTATGTGCCAGGCGCTGCTAAGAGAGCTTTACATGAACTAAATCATTTAATCCTCATAACATCTTCTGAGAAAAGAAATATTATCCCTAACTATATATATGAGACAATGAAGCACAGAGAGGCTAAGCTAGTAAGTGGTAGCATTGGTATTTGAACCCAAACAGTGTTAACCTTCTTTTAGAGTTGCCTCTCAGAAATCACCTCACACCTCCAAAGTTCTGCTTCCAGGTTACAGGATATCAGATACCACTTCTCTCCTTTTGGAAATTCACTCAACATGATGAAACTAGATGATCACTGTCATTAGGACATTACCCTGTTCAATAATCTACTTTACCTAAAAATTAGTTATAAAAATCAGATCAAATGTGTACAATCCAGGTATTCAAGATTCTTCTCAATCTATACACCCATTCTCCCTTTCTTACCTCATTCCCCATACAGCTCATCACAGGAACACTAAGCAAGAGGTATTTGGAGCTATATTCTTATCCTCTCACAGGGCCTAATACAATGCCTGGAACATAACAGGTGCCAAAAATGTTTGCTAGATTAATGACTAAAAGGCTTTATGATTTTTCAGATACCTAGCTGTAAGTTACTGTAATGTTAGGGTTCATAGTGTTCACAAAGACATTTTGTTATTCCTTCCTAATAAGATAGTGCTAATAGTTTAAAAATTCAAAAATTCACCCATGACAAAATAAGGCAATTCGGAACACTTAAATCATAGGTTTTTCCTCTCTTCTTTAGCAAGAGGAGCAAGTGGTGGTTATATCCAACAGTGTGATTAAAGAAATGAAAGTATTCTTAATATTACGAAGAATTTTATTACTAACCTGTTGAGGGGTTACGGTATCTCTATAGCTTGGTAAAATTTTTAGGGTGACACTTCCACTAATATTTTTCAGTAATTCTTGTAATTCCTTTGGATTGTTTCCAACCTCATGACCATTGACTTCTTTAATAATATCTCCCACATGAAGCAGACCTTGTCGATCTATCATTCCTCCATGAAGGATTCGGGCAATTACCAGATCATTATTTTCGACCCTAAATGTTACACCCTAAAGAAAATAAAAAAACAGAATTATCACTGATTTTAGATTAGGAAGAAATCTTAAATATTCATTAATATGTATATACAAGAAAATAATTCTAAAAGTAGGTGAGTTAATTGTTCCTACTTTTCCTCTGCTCTCTGTCTCAATATTTTAATCTCATTATACCATAGGCAACTGTGATGACATATACCACCCCATAAAAACAGGACTTCCATGGGAATTGCATTCCACAGGATAAAAAGTTCAAAGGAGAAGAAAAAGTATTTATGCATTCTGATGGCCTTGTTCCAAGCTTTTCTTTTTTTCTTACAGTCAGGACCCAGAAATAATAATTTTAGCAGGGAACAGAAAACTTCACTACTTATAGAGTCCCACCATGCTTCAATTCTTAATAACTTTCTTTTGTGTTTTGATACTATCGGTAGCAAGCAACTTGAGCTCATTTCTTCAAAGGGTATAGGAAGAAATGGGGTAGTTATCTTCTGTAATTTTTGCTGCCCATTACCAAACTTCTTCTGGCCTCTATTTCAGCTTAACATTTTATTTTGGCTTAATTTTGTATGCTATATTAAGTTAAGAGAGCATCAGTTGTGTATTTATATACAAGCCAAAAAAACACTGATAAAACAAATAAACATGAATTGAAGTTTTTATAATAATACAAATTATGAAAAAGAAAAAAAGACATGATTGAGCCACAAACATGTCAGATTTCAGATTTTAAAAAGCACTGATTTATCTACTCACCAATGGCTCCCCAGCTCTTTTGTGAATACCAAGAATACGAATGGCATCTACTGGTAATAACTGATTATTGATAGAAGAATTATTCATTTCTGGGCTTGATGGAGGTGAATCATAACATTTTGATGCCACGATATCATGGGCCTCCAACAGTGACTATAAGGATTCAAAATAGCCTGCGGTTATTAATTACTGATGGAATAAGTTATTAAAAATAACAGTTCATTATCCCAGTGGAGTACTAAAACCTTCCCAGTCACACCTTATTAAATCTAAATGCAACAGAATTTTTTAAAGAAATATAAATATATATAGTACATTAACATAAACAATATTGTATTCCTTGTTTTAAAAGATTTGAAGAGACTGATAGAGTTTTATGACTTTTTTTTAAAAAGTGACATGGTCAGTGGAAACTGAACCTAGATTTCCAAGTGTGGTACACTTAAGGCACTGGAATTCACTGCTGCCACTGTCATCAACATTATCATCATTCCATATTTATCATCAATCCCTATTTATTGGGCATCAGACAAATTCAAATGGTACAGGGGCACCTGGGTGACTCAGTTGGTTAAGCGCCTGCCTTCTGCACAGGTCATGCTTTCAGGGTCCTGGGATCGAGCCCCGCTCAGGGGGGAGCCTGCTTCTCCCTCTCCCTCTACCTGCCGTTCCCCCTGCTTGTGCTCTCTCTCTCCCTCTCTCTTCCAAATAAATCTTAAAAAAAAAAAAATTCAAATGGTACAGACCCTAATTTTTACTCTAAGAGTGTTATGTTAGTAATTCTATATATTTCTTACCCATATAAAATGTCTGCTAAAAAGACATCCAATAGAAAATGGATATTTACAGCATCTAATAACAGTGATGAGATTTTATATTATTTATAAAGACTTTAGTTTATAAAACATATATTTTAAGGGAGGGAAAAAAAACACCTAATGAGACAGTAAAGGTCATGAATATAATTTTACCTCCTACATTTACTATGTATGTGCTATCATCATGGATGACTTTGATCTAGTTTTCTAGGAACTTCTTACAATATTTTTATATATTTTAGTTTTTCATTTACATTATAATTGTGCATACTCAACAATAAAGCTGAGTTAAAAAAATTTTTTTTGAGTGGATGGAGCTCAAAAACAAATCAAAATAGAAAGAACAGAGAAAAACGTCAACAAATTAGAACAGAAGCAATCAGGATATGAATTAAATTGGTAATTTCTGGTCATTTCAGGAAAATATGTTGTAAGAGACTAAAGAAAATTTCAAAAAGAAAAAAAATCACAAGTCCACATGTAAGGATTATTTCTATAATGCTAGAAGTTGCTTAAATCTCTAACCTGGGCTGCTTAGTTTTCACCCTATGCCTTCTTAGCCAGCATTATCTACTCCTGTGACTTGAACCACTACTTAAACACTGATAACTTCCAGAATTCTCATGAGCTTCAGATTCACAGACTAAAAATCTGTCCACAACTAGCCAGCCAGTCATGATAATTTGAAAATCAAAGAGTAAAGATGGTAGAGGATTGAAACATACTGAATAATGAAAAATC
Source organism: Eumetopias jubatus (assembly GCF_037043125.1). Taxonomy (NCBI): domain Eukaryota; kingdom Metazoa; phylum Chordata; class Mammalia; order Carnivora; family Otariidae; genus Eumetopias; species Eumetopias jubatus. The sequence goes on along the minus strand of NW_028274820.1, from coordinate 57,897,445 downwards.
TGTAACTGCACAATGCTATTTAAAAAACAGAAGGACTGAAAACTTCATCTGTTGCCATTCAAGACTGCTATTTTAAATAATTCTTTATAAACTGGTAAAGGGAAGGATCAGGCATTTCCCTGATTTTTCAGTATGAAATGCATTATGGGTTAACTAAATAGTTCAGTTGACAAGGAAAAGCTCTACTTTATATAAGAACAGCAGCTACACAATGTTGAATGAGAGAATCTGAAAAATGTCATTTTGAAGCCTCTAATGAAAATACTGATTCAGGTAAGGATTAATTTGTGTTCATAAGTAAATAAATGGTTGAACAGGAAATAGTGTTCCTAGAATAATAACACACTAGATTATGTCCTAGTGAAAAGTATTTCAAAGGAAGGATTAGACTGTTTATGCCTTTAATCAAGGGACCAATCTCAGCAACAGTACTGGTGGGCTAACGAGGTGTCACACATCTTCTGATGTAGTTTAATTCATGTTGCATTACATCACTAATGATGCATTCTAGTTCCAAATAATTAACTTGAATCATCAACCTTTTAGATAGAACTTCTGTTTACAGGAAATAGAAGGGATAACTAAACAACACAGTGAAGAGACAACCAGATTCATCCAGGGAGTGGGACATTCTTCAGGGCAATGGTCTGGTCTCTTAATAGGTCAACATCATAATCAAGGGAGAAAGGATGGTCCATCCAAATGCCACACACGAATCTAGGTTGGAAATCCATAAGTATAAACCAGCTGTAAAGAATATTTTGGTGTCAAATGGAGATGTTTGAATATAATATGTGTATTACATGAAATGGAGATCCACTGAAATGGAAAAGTGGAAATCAATGACTGAAAAAAAAGGGTAAGTTACAAAATAGCTTGTACAAAAGGACCTCAACCAGTAAAGAGAAAAATATGTACATTTTGCACAGAAAAAGTATGGAGAAATATGTACTAGGATAGTACAGTAAGATCTGGGTAGTAAGAATGCAATGTCTTAATTTTTAAATTTTTGCTTGCCAGTATTTTCTATTTATTAAACTTTATATAAATTTATATACTTATTAAATTTCATATTTATTAAAGATATATAGCATGTCTGAAAGCTCTACCAGATGCTCCTAAGGTATCACAAACTTAACATGGCTGGTTACCTTAACATTAACATGTCAGTTTCTTCTAGAGTGTTCCTTATCTTAGTGAGTGCCATCAATTATTTGTTAGAAATCCTATCCTTATCAACTTCCCACATCTCTCTTCTGCAACTATCACATGTAACCAATCACCAAGTCTTGTTGATTTTACTGCTTAAAACTTGAAAATCCTATTTTCTACTCTCGACACTGCCGTCATAGTTTCTTGCCTTAGTGCTTAACCATCTTGCTCCACAATCTGCCCTCTCCTTGTGTACTACTTCCCACTCTCTCCTCTCATGGTTTCCCACTGTCCTCAGGATAAAGTCCAAATGGCTTACTGTGCCTTGTAAGGCCTTCATCAACTGGCACAAGCATGTATGTTTCTGATATGTGTCCATTTTTTTGTACTTTAAGATACTGATTCACGGAGCAACTAACTCACTATAAACCTTTGTATTTTGCAGCCACATTGTTGAAGAGTCACAGAAACTCCTTGAGAAAAACCAAACAGGTGTTGCCATTTGATTTTCAATGCTAAGATTTATAGTGAAAAACATTTTGTCCTTCTAGCCCAGCACCACTTATGGAACAGTCCATTTTTTCTCCCCTAAAATGTAGTATCTCTATCATAAATCAAATTGCCAAATACATGTGTATGTATTTCTGGGGTTTTTTATTCTCTTCCATTGGTCTATTTTTCTAATACTGTCCCAATGCCACACTAAATTACAGGTTGATAAGAAATCTCTCCCCCCTCCCCTCCATTTTCTCTTCTAAAACTGACTTTTTTGTTAAACAGATTTAGTTTTCACTGCTACAGACCAAAGCTTAAAATGCACTTATTTTTTTGCACCTATGGAGGAAATGTTATGGATTAGTTTCCATCCTTACACAGTTCTCTTTTGTTCCAAGGTCACTGATTGCATCTCAGTCTCAGAAGCAATACTGAAATAGCTTTAATAGGGAGGGCTGTGAAACAGTGGTAGAGAGGAAGGAAAATCTATTATCACAGTAAGAAAAATGTCTCTGGCATGTGGTCTAGTGGTGAATCAAGGCTCGTTTTAATTACACAATGGAAAACCCATTCTGATGTATTTCTGCTATTCATATATGTAGTGTGTATTAGTTGTGTGTGTCTGTTTTGATATCCTCGGTATTTCAGGACATTAAAATACCTAAGTTGGAATTTACATATTTACAAAATATGGCTCTAAATAACCTTAAATAAATCACCTTAAACTGAAACTACGAAAAGAGAATACTTTGGGAATACAGGGGACTTAGGAAGAAAACTAATAGGTAAAATTTACCTGGAAATGAGGCTCTTTGAGTATGCCAACCAGTTCTGCCACATTTTCATCCACATTTATTAAGGGAGTGATATCTTCAAGAATTTCATTGACTAATTCTAAGTTATTATCACTGACAGCTTCTAGTTTTGAATCTTCTAGCCTCTCATGAGCCTGAAAAGATAACAGTATAATTAGTCATAATACATATTGTTTTGCTCCAGACCATGGTTTTTTTTTTTTTAAGATTTTATTTATTTATTTGAGAGAGAGAGAGAATGAGAGATAGAGAGCATGAGAGGGAAGAGGGTCAGAAGGAGATGCAGACTCCCCGCTGAGCAGGGAGCCCGATGCGGGACTCGATCCTGGGACTCCAGGATCATGACATGAGCCGAAGGCAATTGCTTAACCAACTGAGCCACCCAGGCGCCCCTGGTTGTCTTCTTTTCCATAAAGAACACTTAAAAAGATACTACTTGAAAGTTTGATTCATTGAAACCAAATTTAATATTCCAATCAGAGGCAATATATAGATTTTTATAGTAAATGTTATCAAGCAATATAATAAATCTTGGCTTCTATTCCTATTCTAAAAGTCATGGAAAACTTGTTTTAATAACTAAACCATGAAAAAACTAAATAGGTCAGATGACAACTGAAAAAACACATTTCCTACCCAATAGAATTTCCTAATGACTTTCTGGTCTAGGCTCAAACTTTAGATGATACTGCTTATGCTTCATGAAAATAAATGATTACACATAATAAAAATTAAAAAATAGGAATGTAATCATTATATGGACTGCCATTAAAAAATAATAAAAATCATTTGGGGAGCACCAAATCCTAAAGCTACCATTTTTCCAATTTTGAAAATCAGCAAGATAAGTCAATTCAGGGAAGTCAGCTCTTGAACTGGACCTTGAAGGACTGTTTGATTTCACTAGGGGAGTGATCCCCTCGTGTCTCTTTATCTTAAGCCACTTTTTTTTTTTCTAAATCTCACCATCTTTTCCATGGAAAGTGGACCATGAATCACACTGTCACAGGAAACAAGTAGCCCTAATTTAGCCTTTAACAGTGGGAGTAAAACAGAGTTTTAAATTCAAACTGAAAATGAACACTAAGCAGTCTCCCTCTTTTAAGTGCTCTTTTTCTGATGAATGGTTGCTGTCTGATTTTGAAGGCAGGCAAAGCATAACTGTTAAGACTTAATGTATAAATGAAAGCATGTAAGAAGACAAATCTTGTATTTAATATATTAAGATCCATTTCTGTAAGTGCTCAGGAAAAACCCAAGTTTCAAGTAGTAATAGTATCAATTAAACTTTATCTGTACCTATAATTCTTTAGCTGTTATGTCTACCATAGAGTGGATCCTTCAAAGACAAACAGTCTGATTTTTAAAATGTGATTTTTTTCATTCAAATGTATTTTTTCTAGGTGACTCACAAGAATGAAATAAGTGTTTAAGTGGAAGAGGGGGCTATATATTAAGCAACATTTTTAAGAAACACCTCAGAAGAAAAAATTTTAAGTCATATGAAATGACGGAAGAAATTATAACTGTTACTAAACAAAGAAAAATGTCAAAAGACTAATTAAATGTATTTAGAGGAAGGAGTTTCTATTACATTTAGATAAGAAAAAAATTAGATAAGAAAAAAATTAAGATTAGAGAATGCCACAAAGAATGAAATGGGTGGGGAGACAAACCATAAGAGACTATGGACTCTGAAAAACAAACTGAGGGTTCTAGAGGGGAGGGCGGTGGGAGGATGGGTTAGCCTGGTGATGGGTATTAAAGAGGGCACGTATTGGATGGAGCACTGGGTGTTATACACAAAGAATGAATCATGGAACACTACATCAAAAACTAATGATGTAATGTATGGTGATTAACATAAAAAAAAAAAAGAAACTACACTATCTTTCTACATTTAGCCAAGATTGTGTTTATATACCATTCTCTGCAAAGAGGGAAGCAGACATCATTTGTGGAAACCTTTGTTCAAAAAACAGGAAAAAGAGTGGTGTTAAAGGTACTAAAATAGAAAAGTTTTTCCTTTCTTTGGTCTCTCTTTTGACTTGTGATGTTTTTTATTTGCTATTTAATGTTCTTCTAAGTAAAAACGTTTTCTTCGTTATTAAAAAAAAAAGAATGAAATGGGTAAATCTGCAACTTCATGAAAGTTTAATATAAGCCTAATAAGGATAAGATGATAAGGACACTCAACTTATATCATAAAATGATTATCACCATTGGAAAAAATCTAAAATAATGGACAAAACTAGCTATTAACTCTTAAAAACAAGCTAGAATTGCTTATTGCTTTAATACAAATATTTGCTGTTAACAAATACTTAATTTATCACTGTTAAGCTTGCAATACTCTATTACTCTTATGGTAGTATAAGAAAGTTTAAGGAAAGAAAAGAAGTAAAGAAACAACATTTATTGAGGGCTTTTTGTCTATGTGTCTGGAACTATATTCTTACTGCAGTGCAAGTGAGTGTGTGTATGTATTAAGCAAAGGTAGGTGTATTGTTATCCTCACCTTACAGACATAGATGCTGATGCAAAATAAGACAGAGTGATTTGCTTGAATCCACACTACTGATAAGTGGCAGTCAGGTAGTCTAATACCAAGGCTTGAATGCTTACCTACTAAAGCTTATTTGACTTCATCATTATACAGATAGCCATTGAAATATCATACTGTGGTTAATTATTCCATCTATTATATGATGCATTATTCTAACTCATTTAACTGTGAGATATGATCTCATTGACTGCTAGTTGATTTGTTGCTTGTTAGCATGCTCTTCTAGTCCAGATGTGTTATTAATTCTGTTCTACTGCATCTATCCCCACAGTTATTTTTATACTCCTGTGGTTCAGAATATCACCCATCCCTTCAACCTGCACTTACTTGGAGCAGTTCTGCTCCAAGTAAGAGCTATAAACACCACCTGTTTCTCCAGGAAAAAGATAATGACTGCCTTACAATTTTCAGGTACTAGGTCAATATATTTTCTATAATATCCTATGGTCATGTAATATATCAATTCAATTCAAGACACTGGGACAAGCAAAGAGAAAGAAATGATCACTGACTTGAGAACTCTAATATAGCTCCCTTTGTTTCTATGTTCATCTACCTTATTGCTCCCAAACTGGGTGAGGACACATGGGAATGTGGAAAGACCCAACAGAAAGAGGAAGTCAAGTAGGAGGGCAAAATTATATTATAAAAACAAACATACCCAAAGGTTTTTTCACATCAACTACACAGACTGGTGCTATAGTAGGAAAGAATCTCACTACACAATAAATTCTCAGGAAAAAAAAAAAAACAGGCTTTTTAGTGAAACTGCAGCTATAATTATATTAACATAGAAAGCCAATTTCTAAAATATAGTTGGGTTCTATTAAGATCAACTTTACTTTTTCCAAGAAAGCAAAAGCAGGTCCATATTTGTTAGTATGTAGGTTTTTAAGCTCTAAGATACTGTGAAAGAAGTTGGGACCTCTATTCATTTTAAAGTCGGAATTTATTTAGTAGCTTTTAAGAGGCAAGTGCCAACTTGAATTTAACTGATAAGACCAAAAAAAAAAGGCCAAAGGAAATACTGAAAATTGACCAGAAGGACAGATGAATCGTAAGCTCTTTGAATAAATGGGTCTTATTTCCTTTAAGAAAAGATACTATTAGAAAGCTAGCATAACTTAATAAAAACATATTCTACCTGCCACAAGTGGTTGAAAGAACATGCCATGACTGGTTTCGTAGAACACTTGGAACTGATACAAATATGGCCTAGCCTTCTTGTATGTCCACTTCTGAGAATCCTATTTACCACTGCACCTTAGAAAAATGAACTGCAGAGAAGAAAAAGTTCTTTCAGGACTTCTAGGTATTTCTTCTAGGCATAGTCCAACCATGCTTGCAAGCAAAAAAAAAAAAAAAGTTTAACAAGTTGTGGGCTATAACTAAAATGAGAAATACTATTATTTATTTTATTATATCTAATACTGTTATCGTTATGTGTAATAACCCTGCCTTTCCTCCTTAAAAGGACCAAAATATCATAAATTTTGTTTCTATCGTTGAATGTGGCTAAGTATGTGGTAGTTGCTCATTAAATGTTTCTTGAAAAAGCTAAGTAAATGGGAAATAAGTTTTGCTGTGGACAGAGTCATCCCCTTCTATTCTAGAGACTTTAGGAAGAGAAAGATCAAGAGAAGCCCACAGTCAAAAATAAATAAGAATTTGAGCAGAAAATAGAAATGAGCCGGTAATAGAAAAGTCGATTTCTATTTTGCCTCTGCATACATTATATCAAAGAAAATGGGCTTTGTTCTGAACAAAAAAATGGATGAAATAAGTATAAATAAATTAGAATTGAATTCTCTAATGAATAAAGAACTTGTCAGAAATCTGGTTAACAAAAGGAGTTCAAATTCTTAGATGAGATAAATTATATATCGAAGTACTCAGGGAGCTTCTAAATAACACTGCCAATCCACTCTTAGTTATCTGTAGA